>NW_027280498.1:0-296057 GCF_046629955.1 Centroberyx affinis | reverse complement strand
GTTAGCAGTGAAAAAAAACGTGTTCATTAGCTAAACTGACGTGTTAAGACACATTTGGCTAGCAGTGTAAAGCGTTTCAACGGACATTTTTCTCTTCTAAGACTTTAGTAACTTAGCTGTTTGTGAGCAGTGCTCCCGCTCAAAACCGACATTTCTAACCTCCAGTGTTGTGGCCGGTTGAAAAGGTTGCTTAAACAGATATTTGAAGCTCCTGTTTTTCAGCATTGGAAATTTTTGCTATTGCCATGCTAATTTGATATTTTTTGTTGTTGTTTGTTTTGTTTTCACTCAAGATAACTGCCATTAATTGTTAGTAGCCTAAATCACCTGTCAAATGCTAACTGTATTCATGTGACCAGGCTGTGATATTGCAATGTGTATGTGACCCTTTACTTCCACAAAGTAACATTACTTTTTAAGAAGTGACCGTCAAACAAATGGCATTGTACAGTTTTATCACTACCCAGAATTAGTCTCAAAATACAGATAGATTGTAGAGGATAATCTAACATTACTTCCCCGTCTCTTATGTTTTTTTTTCTTTTTTATTGTGTTGCAGGTCTCCAGAAGACATGTTGTGGACGTGTAAGTACTGCCCTTTCATCTGTGAAAAGAGAGCACAGCTATTTAAGCACTATAGACTAACAAACTGATTAATCCAGGTGTGTCTGAGTAGTCACTGGTCAGACACACCTGGATTAATCAGTTTGTCCAATAATGTAAGACAGGAAATAAAAGAGCAGCATTAAGTTCAGCAAGTAGTGGAGCTATGCATAGAGCCCATTGCATCTGTACTGGAAATAGTTTTTACACAACTTTTCAGCTTGACTGGGACTGAAAAAGCTCTCCATCTCTGTTGAGCCACAAAACCATTTCAGTACACATGTTTTTATACAGCTCTTGTAATGCACAGTTCAAATTAGGGCAATTTAAATTCATTGGTGTTGTCCTTTCTCAATTTTTGTGGTCAACACAGCACTATTTACATTACAATGTCCTCTCTTTGTCTGTTTCTTTTTCTGTTAGGATGCAACTGACAAGGACTTGTACAGTGAAACTTCAGTGGGAATCCTCTGCATTGACGAACATCCTCAACTCAACCCATCCAGAGTGAGCATCGTCTTGGAAGGGAGTGTGGTAATGGAGGAGCTGGCCAACCTGCCACAGGCTTTCTGTGTCCTTTTTGGACTGATGTATGCCCTGCACTTGGATTACCCCAAGTGCATGAAAAACACCTTCCACTTTATTCAACAGGTCATGCTAAACCTGGGCAGAGGTGAGCTGAAACCCAAAATTCAGTCTTTGAAGAATCAACTATCTGTTTAAAACAGGGGTCTGAATACTTAGACCACTGCTCTGGATCTGAGTGCTTGGTTATTTGTATTGCACTTTAAAAATACCATGTTTACTGTTGGCACTGATTCATATGCAAGTTTTTTTATGCATTGCCACTGATTTTGCATGATAAAGATGAATAAAACATGTAGACAAAAATGTACTGGTTTTGCTTTTTATTTTCCTAATTAATTTAATCTGTATAGTTTTTTTTATTAAACAGATTTTATTTTATTCTTCAGATAGTAGAGGAATTTTTAAGGTAAATCAACTTGGAGGTTAGTGTATTCAGCTTAAAGTTATAAGTGAAGTAAATATGTAAAGCAATTAATATTACTAATGTTCTTAAGTTTAATCATCTTGGAGGTTAGTGCACTTAACTTTAAGTTTTCAGTGGAATAAAGGGGCAAAGCAATTGATATTACTAATGATTTTAAGTTAAACAAACTTGGTATTAAGTTTACTGAACTCAAAATAACAATGCCATCCACTCATTTTTTTAAGTTAAATTCACTCAAGTTTTCCTCAAACATTACTTAATTTTTTTAGGGCAACCAGTTTCCTAAAATTTTTTAAGTAAACTCAACTTATCCGGGCTTACAGTGTATGTTGAAATTCACCTTGTTCTTTCTGACAGGCTGTTGATGATGGCAGGCCGACTCCTAGCCGTGCCTCTTCCACCGTGGGGAAGAGACGCCGCCTTTCTCCCTTCTCCTCTCCTTCCCCTTCCCCCTCCTCCACTTTTTCTCCTTCCTCCTCTCCCCCTAGGAAGAGACGCCGCCTTTCTCCCCTCTCCTCTCCTTCCCTTTCCCCCTCCTCCACTTTTTCTCCCTCCTCCTCTCCCCCTAGGAAGAGACGCCACCTTTCTCCCCTCTCCTCTCCTTCCTCTTCCCCCTCCTCCACTTTTTCTCCCTCCTCCTCTCCCCCTAGGAAGAGACGCCGCCTTTCTCCCCTCTCCTCTCCTTCCTCTTCCCCCTCCCCCACTGTTTCTCCCTCCTCCTCTTCCCCCTCCACCCCTGTTTCTCCCTCCTCCTCCTCTCCCACCTCCACTCCTATTTCTCCCTCCTCTTTCTCTCCCACCTCCACCCCTGTTTCTTCCTCCTCCTACTCTTCCCCCTCCCCCACTGTTTCTCCCTCCTCCTCTCCCCCCTTCCCCACTGTTTCTCCCTCCTCCTCTCCCCCCTCCACCTCTGTTTCTCCCTCCTCCTCTCCCCCCTCCACCACTCTGAGTGTGGAGAACAGCGCCATTGACAGGTAGAATATGACGCAGGCTAATTAAGGCTAATGATATATTTTTACTGTGGCTGTCCAGCAGGAATTCAACCATCACTGAGATCTCCATTCCCTTCCATTATTCAATTTGTCTGGTCAAACCAACTTAAAGGGACACTGTAATGTTTTGAATTCTATATTTTTTCCCACTAAATACTGCTTGTTGGCATTGCTTTCATTCATTTATTATGGAATTGGTTGCCATGGGTAGCCAATGAGCTAGCTGTCGACACATCAGTATCCGTGACTTTCCATGAATGATGCTGCCAATACTAGCATGCCATTGTTTAGGTGTGGGGTGATATTAACATTTTGAGATGAAACTGTAAGCATCATGTTTGCCTCAGTATCATGGTCAGTGTGCCTGTGTAGCTGTTTTGTCCTAAATGAAGGTAAACTGTGTTGTAGGATTCCAGCAGTTCCTGAGGTGCTTGGCCAGGAAGCACAGACTGAGTCTCCTGGCATCGCTGCCACAGCAGGTACATTTAATAACAGATATGTTATTATATGTATGTATGTATGATATATATATATATCTATATAGATGTATTGTCTATGTGCCACTCCAAAACTGCTCTCTCATTAGTTCCTGTTTTTCTCCTCATAAGTCTCCTTGGAGCTGCATTGCTCTGGATCTCTGGAGAGGTATTACTGTTTTTCTCCATGAAACAGGTTTCTCATACAGCAGTGGAAAACAAGGACAGTTTAGATATCAGATATGTTGCTAAGAGATACGTTTCCAGTGAATATTCCTGTTTTCCTGCCTTTGGCTCCATTCTTTTTTGTGTTGCTCAGATCACATCCCTGCTAGTCTGCTTCTCTCTTACCCAGCCCCTCTCTTTCTCCTTCTCTCTCTCTCTCTCTCTCTCTCTCTCTCTCTCTCTCTCTCTCTCTCTCTCTCTCTCTCTCTCTCTCTCTCTCTCTCTCTCTCTCTCTCTCTCTCTCTCTCCATCTTTCAGGCCAGTGCAGGTAGAGGGCAGCAAATCCTCCTTCAGGTCCAGCAGGACCCAGAGAGGCCAGAGGCAGAAGCTGGGGTATGAAACAAAACATAAATTGATCTACCTTGACTCTTCATTCAATTCCTGTTTAATTAGTACAGGGCAAGCGAAATCCAAGCATGAAATTGTAATTATTCTGATTGAGGTCATCTCTAAGACTTGGCAGAGTTCATTTTCTCATCACTGTCTATTTAGTTCATTATGCCCATTTGAAACACATTAGAAAGTTATTCTATTTTTATTGATGTGCTTTTCCTACCAGGTTTCCAAACATTGGGAACACCTGCTTCCTGAACGCCACTCTCCAGGCCCTGTACAGCATCCCAAGCTTCTGTGCTGACGTCATGGGGCAGGAGGCGCTGTGGAGCCCCAAGAAAACCAGCCTGAAGCTGCAGAGGTACAGTAGAGCAAGAGATCTTCACTGATTCATTGCTTTACTGATTGTTCCCTTGATATTAAAGGTAAATCATAAATACTTATGCTCTCAATCTCCTGTTCTCCAGCTACTTTGGAGAGCTGTACAAGGCGAGGCAGGGTGACAGCTCCTTCCACAGCAAGAGCACCCTCCTGAGGTCGGTCAAGAGCAGCTTGGCCGTGTTTAACGAGGAGTACGAGGGTGACTTTCAGCAGGTACAAAAATGAGTCTAGCATTCATGATTTATTTTTTACTGCAGTATTTGTGTGGAAAAACATATTTGAATGGCTTGCTGATCTCTTACAGGATGCCCATGAGTTCCTCATGCTCTTCCTCATGGGCATGAAAATGCAGGGCGAGACGCAGCAGGGGACGTCCTACACCTGTCCCACTCTGAACTTTGAGTTCAAGCTGCAGTCTGTCCGCACCTGCTCCAGGTAACTCAACAGCAAACTGCATTTACTATATTCATGATGTTTTACCTGAACAGTCACAGAATTAAACATGAAACAACAAAGTACATCACTTATCACTGAGGTTCACAGAACTGTCTGGTGATCTGAGTTAAAGTATTTTTCTCCTCCATGTTTGTTTTTAAAGCTGTGGTGACAAAGTCTTCCAGGAGGAGGAGCAGAACAACCTCTCTCTGGACCTCTCCTCCTGCCTGACCGACAGCCTGGCACTCTACTTCAAAGTCAGTATACAGCGGATCAGTTCAGTTCTCCATACACACACACACACACACACACACAAAAACACACACACACACACACACACACACACACACACACCTAATGTAGTGACTCTGTGTCTCGTTCCTTAGGCATCAGAACTGGAGTGCACCTGCCGGCAGTGCCTCGGCCCCCAGGCGACAGTGTCCAGAGGCTTCCTCACTCTACCCAGGTGAGTCCCATACATGAACCTGCCCATGATGTTGTAAACTACACTGTCGTTCTATAGTATGTGTTAATGGCACTCTCTCTCTTTTAATAGAGTGCTAGTGCTTCACATGAAGCGCTTCTGCTACGATGGGAAACAGCTGAGGAGAGTGAATGATGCTGTCTGCATCCCTCCAGTCCTGTCTCTGGCCTCCCTGTTGGAAGAGCAGCAGGGTGTACTGAGGTAAACTTACACTCATTACACTCCATATTGGAACAACTGCATAATGACCTCAAACATACTATATACTATATATATATATATATATATACCATATATATACCATATATTTACTGAATAATTTCACCTACCAGAAATACCACCATGGAATGATTTAATGTACATGCATGTTATACCATCCAAAACAACTCTAAACAATGTAATGGAGTTATTTTGATTATTCTCACTTCTCTGACTGAATCTCTTTTGAATGAGCTCATGACTGTCAAACTGGCTTATACATGACTTATAGATTTAAGAAACTATAGTCTACTAGCATGAATGAGCACCTGCCTATTACTGTACACTTATGTCATGTCTGAAAACAAGTTCCTATATATATTTGTCTTGAATATCACATTGATCAAAATGGATGCTCTTTCATTCAAAGCTCCCCAGGAGGCAGCGAGTTGTCACCCCAGGCAAAACCCCTCCCAAGCACAGGTAAGAGAAAATGTGCAATTTTAAACCTGTTCAGTGCTAATCTAACTAGAACCACCCAACTTCAGTTTGTACGTTTCCAAATAAAACAAGATACTGTGGTGTGTCTCTCAGCATCAGTCAATCAGCAGGAGAGCTCAGGAGACAGAGACAGATCCCAGCAGGGAGCTTCTGTGGTGAGAGAAATAGGGAGAGACAGCAGAGATAGAGAAAGAAAATACATGTATAAGAGAGAGAAAACAGTCATTTTTCAATGAACTGTTGAGAGAAAATGTACTGAATAGTTACTCATGGATAGAGTAGTTTAAGAGCCTTATTAAAAAGGAAATGAACCCCTCATCACTCACCATGTTTCTTTACAGCAGGATCACAGAGTCCAGAGCCACTACCGCCTCTCTGCAGTCGTCTCTCACCTCGGGAGGAGCATCAACTGCGGTAATTAATGTCACACATCAGACATAAATATGGATCTGGGACACACACACACACACATAAACAAACACACCAAATAAAGTATAATCTGCACTGTGTTTCATGTGTCCCACACAGGTCACTACCTCAGTGACGTCATCGAGGGAGACGGCGGGGAATGGGTGACCCTTGATGACTCCCGGGTGACGAGGACAGACGAGGCCGCGGTCCTGAAGCGCAGACAGGACACCGCTTACCTCCTGTTCTATGTCCTCAGGTAAGGCTTTGCCCTCATCGCTTACAAGAGGAATCAGTGAACTGGCCTGTTTGAGCCTTCAAGCAAACTTGTAAGTAAGAGAGTATTGAGTGAATGCCCCCGTCTTCTTTGTCCTCTTTTCCTCTAGTGGTGCAGGTGAGGGGGACCCTGCACCTCTGTAGCAGGAACAGGAGTCATCAGGAGCTGTTCGCACCACCACCAGCCGTTTGCTCCTTAGTACGGTGGCCATTTTAGGACATCCTCAGCCACCTTTGTCATTCGTAGATCTACTTTGTGAGATTTAGATGGAATTGTGTCAGGTTTAGCTTTTGTCAGACTTAGATGGAGTTGTATCAGGTTTAGATGTACTTTGTCAAACTTAGATGGCGCTCCTCTGCAATGGAGGGAGATCCCGGCATTACAACCAAGCGCTTACAATCCTTCGTCAAGGAAGGATTGGAAGCGCTTGATTATAATGCCGGGACTAGTACATGTAAACCTGATACAAGTCCATCTAAGTCTGACAAAACACAGCTAAACCCGACACAAGTCCATCTAAATTTGACAATTAGATCTACGAATGACAAAGGCAGCTGAGGATGTCCTAAAATGGCCACCGTACTTAGTTCTTTTGTACATAGTTCTTTTTTCACTTGCACCTTTAAATTAGGCACTTAAAGGATAACACTGGTGTTTTTTAATGCATTTCTTACCGTTAACAAATCCTATGAAAATAACAAAATCAACAATGCATTTGCTCTACTCTCGTTACTTTCCAACTTCCCACGTTCCCTTTTTAGCCGTCAACACGGAAATCATTGGCTCCAATTGTTAGCTAAAAACGTTTAAATACAGCTCTCGAAGACATAGTTTCTTTTTTAAAAATCGCTAACTGTTACCACAAAAAGTCAGGCTATTGTAGTTATTACCAAATCAAATTCTAATGGGAACAAATTCTTCATTACGCCGGGGACTATTTTCTGTACTACGGAACTACTTTCCTAGATCGAAAACGTGTTTACAGCCGGCTTATTAAGCTGTTTGAGGAAAAAGTCGATGATGAAATATGCTGCCCAGAGCAACTGCATGGCTCTGTGACGTTTTTTAATAGTTTTTTTTATAGAATAGAGTTCTATGGCTACTGAGACATGGCTGTATTGGGCATTATGGTGTTTAAGCAATAAATTAGTTTTTCTGAACTAAAAAAGCTTTTTTGTCCCAGTCTTTTATTTGCAGTGTGCAGAATTATTTTCCAGTTTTTCTAGTTTGTAATACTTTGATTCTGTTTATCAATTACAAGATTTGACAGTATTGTTGTTTTGATAGACAAGAGTGAAACAAGTCAATGTTACTCTCCTAAATGCTACTCTATAATCTCTACAGTATAGTGCATGGATTTAACTATAGAATTCAAAGAAATAAAATGTCAAAGGTTGTGTTGTAAAACAGAATCAGTACAACCATATCAATATTTTCTTACACTCCTAGAAGATACTGCCAGCCAAACTGATACTGCCATTGGAGTTTCTCACTTCACCAAGAATGAAAGTGAAAACTTAATGTGTAACTTGATTGCAAAATTTAAAGTTCAACTTAAATGTTCCACTAAGACTTTGGTTCTCAATCTGGGTTCAACACAAAACTGTTGTCCTTGACATACACACCAACCTGAAAGCATTTGTATATTAGCTGTTCTTCTCTTGTCTCTGATATGAGCTGAGTATCTAAAGCCTTGTCAAGAATGTGTTTGACTTAAATGCTGCTGCAAAACTTTAATAGCATCCGAGATAAATTCTGTCGGCTCCACAACTGTGAAATGTTATTAGTAGTTTTTACCCTTTAAAGCAGTGACATGATGACAGCCTTCCCAATGTCCTTGTACACAGGATTAGAGATGCACAATGCTGATACGAGTTCTTCAGTGATTCTCTGGTCAACTTGTAGGTTCAATGTGTCACATATCATATTTTATACCAGACAAAGATGCTGTGCTTTGTTCAAGACGTGTCAAGAGGGTTGCAAATGTCTAAATTATACACAAATGTCAGTCGATGTTTATAATGAGCCTTATTGAGTGGTTTAGTCTGCTAAATGTGATATGGCTAAACTTAAAGACCAACACTGATTTTGTTCTTCAGTCCAAGAACTCTCACATATAATTTGCATAAGGACCTTCTGAATATATTCATAATAATATCTGAGCTCTTTTGGGTATGCTAAATTCAGAGCATAGATTACTCCCAGCATCATAGCCTGTCCACCTTCCTTCTTGATGGCCTCTAAACCCTGATGCTCCTCTATCTGTCCCTCATGATGAATATATTCTCAGTTCAACATAGTTAGAGCATCTCTGTGATAGCCGGCTCCACAAAACCAAACAAGAGCAATTCTATCTAACCGGTCTCAAGAAGAAGGTTGTTAACTGGCTCTGTCAACCCAGGATTTACCAATCCAGCTATGAGCATGCTCACATGAAAGAGGTGGGATTTGGAACAAATAACCAATCACATGCAACATGGACAGATCAAGAGCAGAATATTTTCTAAGATATGATGAAAGGAAAAGTAACATGATTCATTGGGGAAAAGGCAGTAGAGTGTAAGCATGCAACTTGAAGATAAAAATAGTAGAAAATAATCCAAAAATAAAATCAACAGACTGAATAATTGTCATTAGGCTTATCTCTGCCCCATCATTAAAACACACTGTTCATTCTTCTCACTTATACAATATTGTATCGTCACACTGAGGCTGTGAAAAGATTTTATATTCATAAAATCTACCTTTCATAAAAGCAGACATTAAATGCTAGATAAAAGCCACTGGCCCTCATTTTAAAGGTTTATAGTTCCCTGTGTGTTTTATCATAGAAGTGTGGTTATACTTTTAATCTGGATCGCCTAATAACATAATGTTAATCTTAAGGATGAAGACTCAGGTTCCCACTCGTCCTGGAAAACCTGGAAATTTAGAGACTAGTTTTCCAATCATGGAAATTGATTAAAATGACCATGTTGTCCTGGAAAATTTTAATTGTATTTTAGCCCCTCATTCAGATAGCCTAGATAAACCTAGGTAGGAAAGAATTAGAAATTTATTTTTTTCTTTGTAATCTCATCATATTGCTGGCCAAGTTGTATATCCATAAATGTAAGGAGTTAAAAACTAAACCCTTTTTTGTACCTTTAAAAAGGAAGCAGAGTCCTACATTAGAACATTATGTACCTCATGCAATAGAAAAGCTGTGAAAACCTTAAATCTGTGCTCCAGATTTAACATCTTACTGTAATTGTAATGAAACTGAAAGAGGAAACGATGGAATTACAAATCACAACAAAACTATAAACTACATATAATATTATAGTGATATTCCACAGGAGCAGAAAAATACCATAAAGAATGAAAAGGTCACTTTGAACACACTATTAAGAACCACAGGCACTATAACTCCTTGTGAAAATATTATAGTGATAGTATAAGAGATTATATAGCAAATGTAATGAGGTCATTAACTCACTGTTGAGTACCACAGCCATACTGTAAGTCCCTATTGGAATATTATAGGAATATCATGGAGATTTGTATCCCTCTTACAGTACATTTTGATCATTTTCATGGAAAACCACAGACACACTATAAGAATATCATAGGAATATTACAGTGGTTTTCTTGGGCAACACAATATATGAATATTAAACAATAATCTTGATCCATCAACACTGTTAGTTCTTCCCCAGTGAAAGTTTCTTAGCTAAATTCCATGTCAAAACATAATAAAGATAAGCTGAAAATTGATTGTAAGGCCTAGTTGTATTATTAAAATGTATTGTTAATTGGTAAATGGTAACTTTAACTCACCTGCCATTCTCCTTCAAGATGTAAACACCAACAATGCAACTTGGTGCTCGGTTTCTTCTGGTCCTGACACCAGACCCTCATCATATTTTAGTTTTATTTCCAGCCTCGGGGTCAAAAGAGACTCCAGTCATCAGCCAGGACAGTTCAAAATGGTTCAATCTGAAGTGACATATATAGTAAATAAGCCTGATGTAACAATGATTCATATGAAATGCAAATAGATAAGGGGCAATGTTGTTTATTCTTTTAGTCAGTTCTGCACTCTGGCCAAATGGATTATTCTCCTAATGGGACGATGAAGTCTCCCTGTTGTCCAGGTAAACAGCACCCTCTGCTGGCCCAGTCTGAGAACAGCTGGAGACGTCCAGAACCTGTGACTCTCAGCACTGAGCACACAATATGTCAGGCATTTGGATTTAATAAAATATAGAAAGTATATATATATAGAAAGCATTTGTATCTGCTACCAAATCCAAAAGCATCTCCCCTGTGCAGTGTCCTTCATGCTAAAAGGAACTGAATGAATTAGTCTGTTACTCCCCTCTTTCACTCACACATGATGATACACAGGGATCCAATGAAGGACAGACCCACCTATGCTCAGTATACCTGCCTTAATGTGTAGGAACTCCAGCTGATCCACCTTTAAGATGATAGAAATCTGAACAGAATTGTTTATCGCTGCTGTCTAATAAAAAAAAATGAACAGAATTTTGAAAAACTGACTTCAGATTAATGACCATGATTTTTCAAAATGTGAAACTTGAAACTGTGACACTTGCTCTACCTATGTACACGTATTCAGATAAAAATGAGAAATGAGGCTATGTGATACCAACATCTTTTCAGCTGGAACCCTTGGAAATGTAAACTCTTGGAAATGTAAACTCCCATCTGTGTTCAGAGTAGTTATGAAATATTAAGCTTTTAGTTTCTCACATTCCTTGTCTACATGTAAATTCAGCAATATGTTAAGACATGTTTTAGAGCTGCATTATATAAATAACTTATTTTTGACTAAAATGTCAGATGGGACCTTATTATTCCAAGGTCAGGATGAGGTAAATGTACCACAGCAGTTCCACTTTCATTTCTCAGTTTGACAACAGCATTTAAATTGCAAAACCACACAAACAATTGATACGATAAAAGCATAAAATTGACTATACATCCAAGACAGCTTTGATATTTTGATACATTGTACTGTATGTCCAGATGTCTTAAATCCTCTGCATACAGTGTTGGCTGTAGAGCCACTTACAGAATGAAAACAATACAGGTGGTGCACTATTTTTAAGATATCAAAGGTGATATCTTTTATTAAGGGAAAATAGAAGGTAAAGGGGGGGGGGGGGGTCACGAGGTGGGGTGGTGGACGGTGGGTTGGAAGAGAGTGTAGGGTAAGGGTGTGTGAGGAGAAGGAGTGAGCACAGGTGTCAGTGTGCCGAGGTTCTTGGCTTGAAGCAACTCAAGCGGACTCCATCCTCTCCTTCTCCTTTTTTTTCTCCTTGCCCTGACGGGTAAAGAGCTTGATGAATCTTCTCATTATGGAAGCCTTAGTCCGCTTGAAGCAACTCAAGCGGACTCCATCCTCTCCTCCTTTTTTTTTCTCCTTGCCCTGACAGGTAAAGAGCTTGATGAATCTTCTCATTATGGAAGCCTTAGTCCGCTTGAAGCAATTCAAGCGGACTCCATACTCTCCTACTTTTTTTTCTCCTTCCTCTGACGGGTAAAGAGCTTGACGAATCTTCTCATCATGGAAGCCTTCTTGGGTTTTTCCTGCTTGTCGGCCGGCTGCTCCATCTTCTTCTCTGCCTTGAGATCAGTGGAGAGGTTCTGGGTGGTCAGGGCCTCCTCAGCATGGAGCGTTTTCAGCTCTTCGTTTTCCTTCTGGAGTGCCTTCACCAGACTCTCCACCTCCTGGAGCCTCATCGTCTGCTCCCGGTGGCTCAAAGCCTTCTCTTTCTCAAGGTTGTGATTGAGATCAATTTTTTGTTGGAGGGCTTTTTTATCCTCGATCTGTTCCTTAAGCTTAATAGTCAGCTTTTCGGTGATCGAGGCCAGGTCCTTCTGGAGCGTTTTCATCTGCTCCATTTCCTGCCGATGAGCGTTCTCCCGCTCATGGGCACTCTGGAGCTTCTCTTTCCACTCCTTCATTTCCCGACGGAGCTCCTCGTTCTCACGGCGGAGGATCTCCTGAAGGTGAGTGGCCTGCTCTCTGAGCCCCTCCTTGTCTTTCTGGAGGGACGCAATCTCCTTTCCACAGGCCTCCAGTTTCACAGCCTGCTCCTTTGCTGCATTGCGGAGCTCCTGGCTCTCTCGGCGGAGGATCTCCTCTTTCTCCGCCTGCAGGTTGTTGGCCCGTTCCTGTTCTTTCTTGAGAGCCATCACGTCCTCCTCACAGGCCTTGAGTTTCATGGCCTGCTGCTGTACTTGTTTGCGGAGCTCCACGTTCTCTCGGCGGAGGATCTCCTCCTCTGCTTGAAGGTTATTGGCCCGCTCCTGTTCTTTCTGGAGGGCCGCATTCTCCTTCTCGCACGCCTCAAGCTTCATGGCCTGCTCCTTAACTTTCCCACGGAGGTCCCACACGTTCTCCTTGCCTGGCTTAGACTGCTCATGTCTGCCAAAGGCCTTCTCTTGCTGGGGAAGGCTGGGCCACTCCTTTTCATCCTGGAGGGCCACATCCTCCTTCCCGCAGGCCTTGGGTTTGACGGCTTGGTCCATCAGTTTCCTACGGAGCTCCTCGTTCTCTCGGCGGAGGAACTCGTAGCCCTTGTCAGCCTTCGGCTGCTCGCGTCTGCATTTGGCCATCTCTCTTCTGAGCGCCTTCAGCTGATGCTGCAGACCCATGTTTTCATGGATTTGGTCCTCATGTTCGGAGGCCAGGTCTTTGTAGTTTCGGCGGAGGCCCGCCTTCTCTGCCTCACACGCCTTTAACTTCCTGGCTAGCTCGATGGGATCCATGGTCTCCATGGTCTCCTCATGGAGCTGTTGTTTCTTCTCCATGTCTTCAAGATAACCTTCTCTTTCAGAAGGCCTCCAATAGTTGGAGTGTATCTAGTAGTGTATAAACTATTAGATTGTAGTGTATCTAATGGTCCTCTGTCTCTATCCTATGACTGTTCTCTCTTTACGTGTTACCCGCTCACCGTCTTTACCCACATAGAGCTTCTGTGGCTGTAGCAGCCTGTTTTATAGGATTACTGGAGTTCCATTTGCGTCATAAAGAACGTGCATCAGCAGGCAGGTGAAAGCCACTTGGTTGAGAAAAAGTTAGCAAGATTCCAAAGATGCACACGCTCAAAAAACGGTTTATAAAACTGCTGGCTTTATTTAAAAATAACATGTTTCTATTCATACATATTAGATAAATGTAAATGTAACAGGTTGGACATGTAATGAGAGTAAAAAAAAAATTGGATTAATGAGAAAGATTTTAGTTGGCCACCGGAGACCACCCACTGCGCATGTCAGAAACCTGGGCGGCGTGCGAGGGCTGTTTGACAGATTACAGGTGGCAAACAGGACATCACCAGCTACATTTAGGTGAGGATTTCAATCTTTTATTATATGTCATGAAGTAGTGTGATAAAAATGAGTTGCAAATGGCCTCATTATGTTTCCCACTGAGCAAAAGACGTGATTTCAACGTCGCGTCTATGCTTTAGCTCTCATATATCCCAGGATCATTACGGCTATGTATAGACCTATTTTAGACCAAGCAGTAAATACATTATTAGAATGAATAAACATCTGTAAATACCAAAAATATGCACCAGAGAAGTCCTGTAGACTAGCCTACAAGATAATTATCTGAGCACAAGAAGTAATTTCAACATTGCGTCTATACGTAGCTCTCATATAGCCTAGGATACTTTTGTCTATGTATAGACATCTAATAAACTTTCACTTTTCAACCCCATTTAAACTTCATTTAGCCTAGACGGCTATGGGCCATTTAGACGTGTTTTAAACATCTAATCAACGTAAAATTGCTCAGTGGGTAGATTCCTTTGTAGGCGCCTTCATACAAAAACGCTAGACAGCAAGGCAGCTTGGGACAAAATAAGTCCAACAACAGTTGACTGTAGAGTTTAGTGTCTACCATGTCACACTCACTACCCCATCTTTTGTTTACAGTCTCTGGTGTGAACCTGTAATGTACAACACATGTGTGTCAGGCATTTGGATTGAATAATATGTATAAAGTAGGCTATATATAGAAAGCATATGTATCTGCTACCAAATCCAACAGCATCTTCCCTGTGCAGTGTCCTTCATAGGTCCCTACATGCTAATGGGAATGAATTAGTCTGTTACTTACTTCCCTCTTTCACTCACACGATGATACACAGGTGTTCAATGAAGGACAGACCCACCTATGCTCAGTATACCTGCCTTAATGTGTAGGAACTCCACTTTATCCACCTTTTAAGATGATAGAAATCTGAACAGAATTGTTTATCATGAAAAACTGCCTTCAGATTGATGGCCGTTTCTCAAAATTTTACAGGCCATCGCTCATGAAACTTCCTCTACCTATGTACACATGTTCACATAAAAATGAGAACAAAATCATATAACCTATTTGTGGTTGATTACTTTGTTGCAGCATCAACAAAGAGGACAGCATCTTTATTAGACCTGGAACAGCAACACGCTGAATACTCAACAGAGATTCACAAGGGACAAAGAGGACTACAGACAAGGAAAGCTGTACTTTTGGAAGGATGGCAAGCCTGAATGTAACAAGACATCTGGACTGGACCACCAGAGTGCATCTACCACCAGACCACATCGACAGACAGGCAGAAGGGGCCGGCACAAGAGACAGTGCCCCCCTAACATGGAACATGACCATTGAAGTTCAAATGAGCAGGACTATTCCCTCTGTCTGCAGCTTTACATGTGAGACAGAGGGAGGGAAGGCTTGTTCACAGTAGAGGGGACAGTCTGCTTTTGGCCCTCATTTTATTCATCTTTTACCCCTAAATACTCTGTATGAAACTGACTGAAACCATGAGGAAACGATGGAATTACAAATCAGGACATGACACAAGAAGTTGATTTGACTGTTTACTTACAGAGTAGAAGTTGATTTGATTGATAACAGATTAGGAATTGACATCATATGGAGGGTTGACCTCCATTGGCTGACAGTAGTTTGAGGCCTGGCTGCTGATTGGTGGATAGCGATAAGACCGTGGAGAAGGTAATGCAGGGATTGCTCTTTGGGTAGAGCTCAGTGACTCTTCATCATCATCCTCCTCCTCAGTGGAAGAGTGTTGACTGGCAGCAGTGGGACAGCTATGAAGAACAGACTTGGTTCTCTTCCTTCTCACCTCTGACAAAGGAGGAACAGCAGAGAAGCAGGTTAGAGGCACCAGCTGAGGACAAAACCACACAGACTATGAACCCCAAACAATAAGGAGGAGTAATTCCATAATGCATTTTAGAAGGATACAGTAGCCTATCATCATCCAGAAAAACCAATACGAGCAATGTAATGTACCTGTGATAATCTACTAAATGAGTCAACTGCTTTTTCCTCACTCTAATTCTGCCAAGGTGATTTAATAGAAAATATATCATATGATTTCTGCTTGTAGAAATGCACCCCCCTCTTATATCAGGCCAGGGTCACCTGCACGAAATTCACTCTTATCAACCAAATACCACAAAATGTCTGCTGTAAAAAGGATTTGATTCTAGGGTCACCAGAATCAAAGTTATAGGGGGATACATTATTCGTCAGGTAGCCATGACTTTTTTTTTTTAAATAGCTTGGACCTAAATGTTAGTGTGCAGTGAAAGTATGTCTGCAGGAGTGTTTTGACATAGAACGTGTGCAATTACTGTACAATGAAAGGTAAACTGTACAGTGTCCAATTTAGTCAGAAAGTGTCACAGTTTTACAGTATGGCTGACTTTCAGGTCCTGTCATGACTTCTTTTAAACAGCTTGGGCCTAAATGTTAATGTGCATTGAAAGTACAGGTCTGCAGGGGTGTTTCACATAGAACTTGTGCTGTTACAATGAAAGGTGACATGTGCAGTGTTTAATCTGTGTAGCCTATGTAGTCCAGAAAGGCCAAATCTCTGTTTAAATGTAGAGGGGAACCTTCAACTAAATGATTACAGCAATTGTTATCATGGAAAAACATTGTACAGGTTGTATAGTTGCATTTTGTTGCTTGATTATTGTTTTTTTGTGCAAAAAGACGTTTTTTTAGTCAACATTTGAGTGTTGTGGATTTCTAGAAATTACGCTATTATTCTTTAAAAAAATCGGACCGGAAATCTTATTCTTATTTCAGATGGCGGAACACGGCCTACACGCCTCCGCAGTAGACCTACACTGAATAGCTTCTTTTCTAGCTTGACAAACTAAAAGCAAAAAGGAAAACCGCACATCACTCTTTACTTTTCTGTGGTGTCAAGTCAAATGCATAACGGCAGTAAAATCGCTTTTTTTATTTGTTGCATTAAATGATGACATTGTGTTCCAACAGCCACCAAAGCTTCATCTGTTCACTGCTGTCCTTGTAGAAGCAATGCTGACAGCTCACTGGACTTTTCCACATCGGGGATGAACTTTATATCTTCCGTCTTCTTCACTTTCTCCCTTTCTTCACAAACTCCCTCATATCAAAGCTGTCACGTTTATTTGTTTTCTCAGCAAGAGTCGTGACTTGTGATCAGGCAATAATTAGGAAAGCCTAGGGGACCTAGATTTCAATTTTCAAATTCAAATCTCTCAGATCTTCTCTCTCAGAAATGCAGATCTCTCTCTCTCTCTCTCTCTCTCTCTCTCTCCCCCCTCTCTCTCTCTCTTTAAATAATGGCATATAGGCCTAAATAAATGAAGTAGCCTATAAATAAACAAACCTAAACATGTATCCTTGTTTACTTTTGTGGTAATTCAATAACACACACTTTTCAAAAGGCAAGAGATAATTCCAAACCAGAGAGATCATCATCCTACAATGTGTTGCATTTAAAACTTGCATCAGTGCAGATTGATTCATCAACAACAACAGTGAAGACACTGGTAAGTTGATCATTTAATATATTTGTGCTTCTGTGGTGATATAATGGAGATATGACCATCTATAGTGTTTTCTATGGTGTTTTTCTGTGAAATGCGCGCCGCGGCACGCAGAGAAAATAGACCAGACGCCGAAACTGGCGCTCCAGATCGCGAGCTGCGAGCGGAGCTCCGCGCCGCGCCGCGCCGCGCAGCAGCCAGTGTGCACGACCTGACCCATTAACATGGGCGCCGAAAGGAAGCAGCCTCCGCTTCGGGGCCGTTCCGCGGCCGTGGGTCGTCCTGTGTGAACGCGGCAGATCAGACCGGAAGAACGACTCGGGGCACGTAGGCGAATATCCACATTACTTATACAAATATCCGAATAGGCACAAATTTTATTTCATTAACCATTCGAAACGTAGCCTATCAGCACACCTGTGGATGATCAATATAAAACCTTCTCCTTTCTGGTCGCGCAGTGCGCCTGCATGACTCTGGTCTGACAGGTCACAGCTGTTATTTGAATATGAAAATTGAGTGATGTAGACCTATATAGCCCAATGTAAAAATGATTGAAATGAAGGGGCACAGCGATTACACCTGGAGGGTCTTTCGTTACTTTAGGCTACTTTTCTGTCCTCTCTTGATTGTTAGGCTTGTTTTATAAGGCGTCGCGACAAATATTTTCCCGACTTTTTCCTCTTTTCCCGTCTCCCTTCATACGTGCGTGCAGGCCTTTAAGCAACATTTCATTTTTTTTTCTAATAGCCCAAATAAAAATAAATAACTATTACTACTGGCCTTGTATAAATAACTATTAAGTGGCAGTAGTAATAACTATTGGGCTAGTAATTTGAACTGTGACAAATGAATGAATTTTTTTTTTTTTTTTTTTTTTTTTTTTTTTTTAGATCCGGGGCTATTCATCAAACATTCGGGGCTGTAGCCTCGGACGCCCAGGCCTAATGACGCCGCTGCGTAGTCCATCAAAAATAGAAGTCATGCGTATCTCCAGAGTTGCGGCTCCGATCCTGTTACAATTTAAGCGTGCAGGCCTTTAAGCAACATTTTTTTTAATTGTATTTTCTAATAGCCCAAATAAAAATAAATAACTATTACTACTGGCCTTGTATAAATAACTATTAAGTGGCCAGTAGTAATAACTATTAGGCTAGTACTGGCCACTTAGCCTATTTTGTCTCTCTCTTCCTGTATTTTGCCTATATTTACATAGCCTATAGTGCTGTGGTTTGTTCATGCATTATTCGATTTCATATTGTGCTGCCACAAATCTAATATAGCCTATTAATTGTGTTGCTAGTTGTGCAAACTGCAGCTCGATCTTTTACTTTGTGCATAGCTTAGCCTATTAGTAGTCTATCGCTTATAACAACAGACTGATGCCACAACAGAAAAAAAAAAAACATGCTGTAGCCTCACAGGTTTGCACCCTATGCTTTAAACACACTATTAAGAACCACAGACACACTAGGCTATAACTCCTTAATATTATAGTGAAACCATAGGGGATTATATAGCAAGTGCAATGAGGTCATTAACTCACTATTGAGCCATACTGTAAGTCCCTATTGGAATATTATAGAAATATTATGGAGATTTTTGTCACTCTTATAGTAAATCTTTATCATTTTCATGGAAAACTACCACAGACACGTTTATAGTTCTGAAATCAGTGAATGAGTCAGTTGTTCTAGCTATATACTACACGTGTTGCTGGAGTCTTGACCTGGTCGCCTTAAACCACAACTACCACAGACACACCGCCCCCCCCCCCCCTCTCTCCTACAAAGGAAATCGTTTATAGTTCTGCCGAAATCAGTCTGAGTCAGTTGTGGTTAGGTCAAAAACACACTTTTTCTCGCTAGCCTTTTGTTCTGATTGATCAGGTGGATGTAGACCCTACTACTCATGGCTGTATATGTGTGTGTGTGTGTGTGTGTGTGTGTGTGTCCATATATGTTTACTTATTTTATTTTCCTGCTCTTATGTGTTTTTCTTTATTCTTCTTGCACTATTATTATTGTTTTATTCCTTGCACTGTTGAGTAGGCTACCACAGCCATACTGTAAGTTCCTATTGGAATATTTTAGGAATATCATGGAGATTTTTGTTACTATTATAGTAATTTTTGATCATTTTCATGGAAAACCACATACTACCACAGACACACTATAGGAATATCATAGGATATTCGTTTCTTCGTGTCTCCTGCGGGTGACCCTCCTGATACATCACGCGCACTTCTAATTGAGTGTAACCTCCTTGTTCGGGCCAATCAGAATGCTCAGAGGCGAAGCGACCCGAACGGGAAGCGAGGCACCATAGCACAGTGTGTAGGGTAATGTGTATAGGGCATCGGGCATCCCGTGAGACATGCCATGTGTGAAATTACTGTTACGATTTTTTTTATTTTTTTTTATTTCCACCAGCTCAGTCAATAAGACTTGCTGTTGCCATTTTGAGTTTTAAATATAATTGATGTCTCGCAGTGGTCAGTTTTGCTGTGAATGGTTGAATCTGTAGCCTAGCCTACTTACTGTACATGAGTCATTCCATGAAACCGGTACGATTTGGGCTTTGACATTTTTAGATTTTTTACCAAAATGTATTACTTTTCTGAACACCCCATAACATTAAGGACATATTTAACTTCGAGAAAAACATATTTTCCCACCTCAGGCATCAAATCCCTATTATTATTGGTCATTATTTGGGCACTATTAGTCTTCAACCCTGTTATGGACACTATGGAAGCTGTCTGAATATGATTATAAAATGTATTTGTAATGAAATCAACATTTTCCTACAAAAAAAACAAAAAACAAAAAACAAAAAACAATAAAAACAGAAATCAGGAAACGGGGCGCTTTTTAGGCGTTAGGAATTTATTTTAAGTGTTCTCCTTCATGAGGTAGACAAGGCTCATTGGAGGTTAGCATACTTTAGATGAATTAAACATTAATCTGAACTTTGTTAAACATTTTTATGTGGATAAAACATAATTTAGACAGCTGTCATCCTGCGTGGGAGGAGCCTCAACGCAACGCCTCAAACGTCAGTTCAATATGGCTATCAATAAGGCCTCCTCGCATCTTCTCCTCATTTCCTCCGTGACCTTTGACCGAGGAGTCGAGGAAGAGACGCGAGGCGAGGAGAAATCGTTACCAAATGGAGTGCACCCAGAGATAAATTAGACGAGAGAGAGAGAGAGAGAGAGAGAGAGAGAGAGAGAGAGAGAGAGAGAGAGAGAGAGAGAGAGAGAGAGATTGATTGATTAGACAGGAGAGAGACTTTGACTTTTGGTGTTCTTTAATAAAACATCTCACTTAAAAAACACCTGAAAACCAGCCACAGTATCCTAAAACCCTGCGCACTTAACCAACACTCTCGCTCCCTAAAACCAACCCAGCCACTCACTCACACACATACCTGCACAAACCCCCCCACCCCACCCACAAGAAAACCCCCAGACTTACACTGACATCCTGCCATAACATTATACACATGACATAGTGTACCTCCCCACACCTTACAGCAAAACAAACATGATGCAAAAAAATAAAATACCTAGCCATACAGCAACACACACTACATGAAGCAGCATACCATCCCAAACAGACCAAAGAGCCCCTGTAGAAACCTGTTACAGTTAGAGCGATACAGACAGCCCCCCCTCCCCAACAGTACACACCGCCCCCTCCAGACACCACACACTCTGAAAACCAGGAATGTCATTAACCAGAGAGTAATAAGTGTATTCTGCCCTGAACATTAAGAGCGGGTCCGTGGGCCTGCTCCCCTGCACCTTGTTTCTCCCGGTCAGCCACATGGCCAATTTGGCCCGGCCAAACAGAAATTTAAGCAACACACATTTAGCCCTCTTCCTAAATGAATAGATTGGTCCAAAAATAAACAGCCCCACAGAGAAAACATCCCCAAACCTCCTACAGAGTACATCCAACACATTCAGAACAGGTACAACACGGTGACATTGTACGAACACATGCTGAACAGTCTCAGATGAACCACAGAAAGGACAGCACCCCCCCACACTTGAGTCTACCTTCACCAGAAAGCTGTTTGTTGCGAGGGCCCCATGCAGGATCCTCCACTGTAGGTCCCCTGACCTCTTAGGCAGGGGGAGCTTATAAAGCACCCTCCACCTGAAGCCTGCCATACTCTGCTCACCCACCACCTCCTGCCACTGATGTTCCTCAACATCCTGAAGAGCCCTGATGTTCCTGACCTTAACTATAGCAGCATAAAGGACCTTCCCCTTTAACTCCCCAAAACTCCCCAGGCTCGGAGTGGCAAACGAGAGAAGCTTCCCCTTCTCCTCTTCCCTGCCCCCCGTCTCAGCTGACACCCTTAGAGAGGGAAAACTGGAAGGCTCCTCTCCCCGAGGTTTGCTGAGCACCTCCAGTACCGGCTCAGGTAGTGACCCCAGGACCTCAGCTCTCAGTCTCTCCAGGAGTCTTACTGATGATAGCCCAGTTTGTTGGGCCAGTTCCTCAGGGATTTTCCAGCCCCCTCCTCCTGGTTGTCTCAGGTGGCCTAGTGCGGCGATACCTCCCTTCATGATGCGACCTCATACCGTGTCGGAAAACACTGACTCCACTGGGATAAGAGGGTTGTGGAACATTGGCTCCTCCCACACCCATGGCCCTGGTTCCACACACCCCCCCACACGTGTAGACCGAAGCAGACACCAGGCTTTCAGCATAGCCGCATAAAAAGGAGGAATCCCTGCGATCTTCAGGCCCTCCAAATTCATCAGGAACAGCTGGCGGTCCAGCCCCAAACCACCAGCCCTCCTCAGCAGAGCCCGTGCCCCCAACTGCTATCCGGACGGTAGAGAAATCTCTGGGCAGCCTGGAGTCTAAATGCAGCCACCCTGCTCTCTAGGTCCATAAGCCCCCGCCCTCCTCCATGCACCGGCAGGTAGAGAACTCCAGCCTTCAGCCAGTGGTGTCCCGACCAAAGGAAGTCCACCAGCTTCCTTTGAATGTCCTTCCGGAGCCCACTGGGCGGGTTACAGACGGCCAGCTGGTGCCATAAAGAAGATGCAGCCAGATTATTTATTACAAGCGTCCTCCCCCTATATGACACTTGAGACAGGAGCCACTTCCATTTAGCCAGTCTGGAGATGACAGACTGAGTCATGCCCTCCCAGTTCTTTTTCTTCCAGCCCTCTGAGCCCAGGTACACCCCAAGAACCTTAAGGCCTCCTCTACCCCACTGTAGCCCTCCTGGCAGCTGAGGAACCAACTCTTCTCTCCATGCTCCATATAAAACTGCCTCACTTTTCCCTCAGTTGACCCTATCTGAGGCTGCTCCCTCAAAAGTGTGTAGGCTATCCTCCAGTATATCCTGTATATCCTGCCTGTCCTTCACCAGCACTGTGATATCGTCTGCATAGGCAGAGATACACACCGATGAGCTGAGTCCCAGCTCCCCAAACCTCACTCCCTGCAATCTCCTGCGTACTAGGGCTAGGAGAGGCTCAATGGCCAACGTGTATAACTGGCCTGACAGTGAACAGCCCTGCCTAATGCCCCACCCAACTTGCACAGGTCTACTTAGCCCCCCACCTACCTTCACTAAGCATGAGGCCCCAGCATACAGCAACTTAATTCCAGCAATAAAAGACTCCCCACAACCAAAAGCAGCCAGTGTACTACACAGGTACCGATGGTCCACCCTGTCAAAAGCTTTCTCCTGATCAAGGGCTAATAGTCCAAAATCTGTGTCTGAAAGTTCGGCCCAGTCCATTACATCACGGAGTAAAAACAAGTTGTCCATTATTGAGCGCCCTGGAATGCAATAAGTCTGATCCCTGTGCACCACTGCCTCAAGGTACGTCCTGAGTCTGTTGGCCAAAGTCTTGGAATAGATTTTAAAATCCACGCAAAGCAGTGCAACAGGTCTCCAGTTCTTTAGATCACTCAGATCGCCTTTTTTCAGCAACAGAGTCAGAACAGCCCGGTGACAGCTGAGCGGCAGCTCACCTACCACCAAGCATTCACAGAGCACATCATACCAGTCCTGCCCAATTAGCCTCCAGAACCTTTTGTAAAAGTCCACTGGTAGGCCGTCAACCCCCGAGGCACGACCAGGGGCCATCTGGGAGACAGCCTTGCTCAGCTCATCGAAGGTAATGGGTAAATCCAGCTCAGTCCTTTGAGCGTGGGACAGTTTGGGGAGGTCCCCCAGTAAAACGTGTGCATATGGGGTCGCACGCTTCTGCCGCATATAAGTTCTCATAAAAATTAACAGCCCCCTCCCGCGTTTCACCCACCACAGAAGTCACCCGCCCGTCAGCTAACCGCATAGAAAACCTGGTCTCTGGCGCCATTGATGTTAAGTGTACCAATTGGTAAAACCTTCATGAGAAAGGGGAAGGAGAAGAACAGGAGTAGCAAATTCCTCGTGACGTGCCCAGGCAACTCATTATAAATCTATTTCATTAATGTTCTTTCTTACCGCTGTAGCCCATTTACTGAGTCTGTATCTCCTCTTTGGTGTCACCCCTGTGATAGCACCCCCAACACGTTCCTCACAGACCTCAAAAACATTTGTGAATCAGGGAAAAACTCTGCAATTTCAACATTCTTCCTCCACAGAATAGACCTCACCATCACCCACCTGACTGGCAGGGAGCTCCAGCTCTCCAGAACTATCAGACATGCCAATTTCCTCCCACTCGCCCTCAGACTCCTCCACTGGTGAGGGTCCCCCCCCCGCTGCCCCCCCGTCTCCACCCTCCACCGCCCCAGCTCCAGCCCCAGCCTGACTCCCCACTAAGAGAGAGAGAGACATTAGACAGAGAGAGAGGGAGAGAGGACAGAGAGAGAGTGACTTGGAGAGAGGGGAAAAAGTGAGTAATGCTTTAGAGGAGAGAAAATAGAGAGAGAGAAAGAGAAATTAGACAGAGAGAGAGACAAAGACCTTTGTTGACCTTTATTGGCACAAACGTTTCCAGTTAGAGATAAAAAAGAAGACATTTCAGAGAATAAAAAAGGTAACAGAGAGAGAGAGAGAGAGAAATGGGCATCACATTATTAAAAAAAAAAAGAAAAACAATCTCCAGTAGTTTGGGCATATTGAGTTGGCAACCCTAAGTGTAGTCCTTTATTTGTTCACCATGAATAAACACAGAATTTTAGTGGGAATGGTGTGGTTTGGATCCGGTTTATGATTTTATAGGTGTTACATTTTTGTGTTGTTACAACTAACCCAGGATTTGGGGTAGAATGTAACATTTCTCTCCCTGTCTTTGAGACGGAATAACTCTTTTTCTGTGGCCCATGGAGACTAATCTGAAAGTGTTACAGTCATCCCTGGTCTCCCCTCCCCAGGGAAGTCTTGCTTGTGTCTAGATAAACAGCTGTTAACGTAATCTGACAACACAAACATTTTCGGGTTGCTTCTCTAATATCCACTGTGTTAGGTAGTGAACCTGTACTGTACAACACATATGTGTCTGTTTTCATTGAAAACATGCCCAGTGGATGACTCTTGGCACTGAGGACACAAGATGTCAGGCAGCTGGATTTAATAAATATAGAAAGCATCTGTCTGTCTGTTACTCCCATCTTTCACTAACATAATGATACACAGGTATTCAATGAAGGACAGACCCACCTATGCTCAGTAGCCTATACCTACCTTAATGTGTAGGAACTCTCACTTTATCCACCTTTTAAGATGATAGAAATCTGAATACAATTGTTTAGCGCTGCTGTCTAATAAGAAAAACTGAACAGAATTTTGAAAAAACTGCCTTGTATTCAGCCATGATTTCAGCCATGATTTTTCAAAAATTTCCAGGCCATCGCTCATGAAACTTGCTCTACCTCTATACACCAGTTCAGATAAAAATGAGAAGAATTCATATATTTGTGGTTGATTACTTGTTGACCCTAGCTGACCCAGTTAACCCTTTATCTTCTACCACCAGGTCACTGGCTATACACTGATGCTGAAGTGTACTTTTGGAAGGATGGCAAGCCTGAATGTAACAAGACATCTGGACTGGACCACCAGAGTGCATCTACCACCAGACCACATCGACAGACAGGCAGAAGGGGCCGGCACAAGAGACAGTGCCCCCCTAACATGGAACATGACCATTGAAGTTCAAATGAGCAGGATGTTCCCTCTGTCTGCAGCTTTACATGTGAGACAGAGGGAGGGAAGGCTTGTTCACAGTAGAGGGGACAGTCTGCTTTTGGCCCTCATTTTATTCATCTTTTACCCCTAAATACTCTGTATGAAACTGACTGAAACCATGAGGAAACGATGGAATTACAAATCAGGACATGACACAAGAAGTTGATTTGACTGTTTATTTACAGATTAGAAATTGATTTGATTGATAACAGATTAGGAATTGACATCATATGGAGGGTCGACCTCCATTGGTTCACAGTAGTTTGAGGCCTGGCTGCTGGTTGGTGGATAGTGAACTGGACTGTAGTCTTGACCATACTGGAGCTGCTGCAGGCTGTTTGGTGCAAAGCCCTCTGACTGGTCCTGAATGACGCAGCACAAAGCCAGCTGATTGGCCAGTAGGTCGCACACAACGCAGCTTCCCTGATTGGTCGGTAGGTCAGAGCAGCACGTGAGTCCTGCGCTCCCATTGGTCGTCTGAATGGCGGCGAGTCCCTCAATCTGATAAAACCATGGAGGAGGTAAAGCAGGGATTGCTCTCTGGGTTGAGCTCAGTGACTCTTCATCATCATCCTCCTCCTCCTCAATGGAAGAGTGTTGACTGGCAGCAGTGGGACAGCTATGCAGAACAGACTTGGTTCTCTTCCTTCTCACCTCTGACAAAGGAGGAAGAGCAGAGAAGCAGGTTAGAGGCACCAGCTGAGGACAAAACCACACAGACTATGAACCCCAAACAATAAGGAGGAGTAATTCCATAATGCATTTTAGAAGGATACAGTAGCCTATCATCATCCAGAAAAACCAATACGAGCAATGTAATGTACCTGTGATAATCTACTAAATGAGTCAACTGCTTTTTCCTCACTCTAATTCTGCCAAGGTGATTCAATAGAAAATAAACACACGCACACGCACACACACCGGCCGGTCGATTTTCCTCTCAAACTACAAAACAATAATCTCGATCCATCAACAGTGTTAGTTCTTCCCCAGGGAAAGTCCCTTAGCAGAATTGCATGTAAAAATCACATCATGAAGATAAAAATGTGATTAAAATGAATTGTTAATTTGTAAATGGTAACTTTAACTCACCTGACATTCTCTGTCCTTCTACTTCAAGATGTGAGCATCAACAATGAAACTTGGAGGTGGCTCTTCTGCAGCCTAGTCATTTCACTTTTCATCTCGCCCCCGGTCCAAACTCTGACAGAGGATTTCACAAGAATCGTTCTGTCACAGACTACTGCTGTAATCTCCCCCGTCATCTGAAAAAATCTGTTTGAATTTGAGTGTCAAACGAATATCTGCATAAAGAGATATTCTGTTTATGCTGATTAAACATTTCTGTTTATGCAAATCAAACATTTGTTCCGACTTCCGGATTCACTGACTTTTTGGGGTTAGTTACGTTTGCTCACTAAGCAACCCATAAATAATGGTTAATCAACGATGAAACATTGCGTTATAATTAAATAACAGTTTAGGCTACAACTTATAGGCTTGTTTTAGGCTAACGTTATATTCAGTGGTCTGCTTAGTAAGCTAACGTAACTAACCTCAAAAAGTCAGTGAATCCTAAAGTCGGAACAAATTCTTTAAATTTGCATTAAACCTAAAGATAGATGGGCCTATAACCCATGATATGGCTGATTTGAACCCATAATTATTGAACTTGACCATTTCAAAGGGTCAACGGAGGATCTTTGTTAGAGTTTTTCACAATTGTTTAGGTTACACACTAAAACTGGAACTTGGGACACAATCACTAGAACCTGAACCTCATGTATCAAATCCCTAAACCAAGTCTGCAAATCTACAAGCACATGTTCTGCTTTTCACTCAGTTTGCAATTCTCAGTCACACTTTTTGCAGAACATTACACACAGTAGGCCTAATGTGTAGTTTTCTCTCGTTCCTATAGGCACAACATTCAAAAACTAAAATCACATGTATTCATCTGGAAGCACTGCCATCCCAAATGCTTAACTTCATTTACCAATTGGCAACATCCACTCATCACACATATAAACACTAATATCTGATTTAATCACTCAGAAATCAGAGCTTCAGCACTATAAAACATGGAAACCAATGTTGCAGTGAGAGCTAGAGGAAGAGGACAGGGACAAGGAGAAGAGTTATCTGAGATGAGATCCGGGTCACTTTGGTTCACCATGTGGTCCACATGGGTTGAGCATGAGGGAGGCTGGGCAGAGAGTCCAGACCAACCTGAGCTTCACTGCTGCTTCCATCATCCAGACATTCAGAAATGAGAACAAGTAGCCTCCTGTCTACACCATGCTACTGTTCTTTATACTGTAGTATACTGTAGCAGTAGTAGTAGTGGTAGTAGTCCTACACATCAGTAGGCCTGTACTACTCAGTGATGGTTGGCCAGTGTTACAGTAATGTGTCGTTTCATATTGAAAAGCAGAAATATTCTTGTACCATAACCAATCACATCATGTTTTTAGATCTTCAGCAGAACTGAGAGAAGACCAGTCTGTGTGAACATGGCTTGTGATGAGATTTTTTACAGATTTTTTTTTTCTCCTGCTGCATTGTGTTTTGTATGTAGAACACTTCACATATCCAACACATTCAAGTGTTGAAATAAAGTATTTGTGATTGAAATAAGGTATTTGGGCATAAAAATATTTGTTTATAGCCTATATACATTACTGTAACAGCCTTTTACAACCGGCTACTGTTTAAGTCTAACTCTGAACATGCAAAAGGCGTTAGTCTACTGATGAGATATTCATAATAGTGTTTCCCGTACATCAGTGTGTAGTAGGTTGTTTGAAAGATGTATTCATATGATGGTTGTGTGTGTCATTTTATTGCAAAATAACATTTAAAAAAAAAAGATAAAATGGTTTTGAATGCAGTGTTTCATTTTGCCAGTGATTTGTGGAGTTTTGCATTTTGTGTTAGTGGTTTTGTGTTTAGAGTTTTGAGAAAATGAGCCCTAGTTTCAGAAAATGTGTGTAAGCAATTGTGAAAAACTGTGCACTCTGGCCAAATGGATTATCATCATCATACTATAAAGCAAGGAATCTGTGTGTGTGTGTGTGTGTGTGTGTCCGTCGCATATCTCGAGAACCGTTCTTCCGGTCGACTTCACACTTGGCGGGTGTATTGCTGGGGACCCAAGGACGTGCGGTGTCGGATTTGGGCACTGCACTAGTTCTCCTAATGGGACGATGAAGTCTTCCTGTTGTCTAGATAAACAGCACCCTCTGCTGGCCCAGTCTGAGAACAGCTGGAGACGTTGAAAACCTGTACTTGACTCTCGGCACTGAGGACACAATATGTCAGGCATTTGGATTTAATAAAATATAGAAAGTAGAAAGCATTTGTATCTGCTATCAAATCCAAAAGCATCTCCCCTGTGCAGTGTCCTTCATGCTAAAAGGAACTGAATGAATTAGTCTGTTACTCCCCTCTTTCACTCACACATGATGATACACAGGGATCCAATGAAGGACAGACCCACCTATGCTCAGTATACCTGCCTTAATGTGTAGGAACTCCAGTTGATCCACCTTTAAGATGATAGAAATCTGAACAGAATTGTTTAGCAGAATTTTGAAAAACTTGAAACTATGAAACTTGCTCTACCTATGTACACATATTCAGATAAAAATGAGAAAAAATCATATATTTGTGGTGGATTACTTTCTTAACAGTTAACCCTTTATCTTCCACCACCAGGTCACTGGCTATACACTGATGTTGAAGTTCAAGTCTTACTCTGATTCCTGCTCCATGTCTCTAAAAGCCAAGGAAAGGAAACGAGAGATTGAGGAAAGACCTTGGAAAGTTTAAACCAAACACTTTGGAGCCTGGCAGTATGATCATGCCAAGTGGGAAGTCTGTGAGCATCAAGGTAGCAGCATCAACAAAGAGGACAGCATCTTTATTAGACCTGGAACAGCAACACGCTGAATACTCAACAGAGATTCACAAGGGACAAAGAGGACTACAGACAAGGAAAGCTGTACTTTTGGAAGGATGGCAAGCCTGAATGTAACAAGACATCTGGACTGGATCACCAGAGTGCATCTACCACCAGACCACATCGACAGACAGGCAAAAGGGGCCGGCAAAAGAGACAGTGCCCCCCTAACATGGAACATGACCATTGAAGTTCAAATGAGCAGGACTGTTCCCTCTGTCTGCAGCTTTACATGTGAGACAGAGGGAGGGAAGGCTTGTTCACAGTAGAGGGGACAGTCTGCTTTTGGCCCTCATTTTATTCATCTTTTACCCCTAAATACTCTGTATGAAACTGACTGAAACCATGAGGAAACGATGGAATTACAAATCAGGACATGACACAAGAAGTTGATTTGACTGTTTATTTACAGAGTAGAAGTTGATTTGATTGATAACAGATTAGGAATTGACATCATATGGAGGGTCGACCTCCATTGGTTGACAGTCATCATATGGAGTTTCGACCTCCATTGGCTGACAGTAGATTGAGGCCTGGCTGCTGGTTGGTGGATAGTGAACTGGACTGTAGTCTTGACCATACTGGAGCTGCTGCAGGCTGTTTGGTGCAAAACCCTCTGACTGGTCCTGAATGACGCAGCACAAAGCCAGCTGATTGGCCAGTAGGTCGCACACAACGCAGCTTCCCTGATTGGTCGGTGGGTCAGAGCAGCACGTGGGTCCTGCGCTCCCATTGGTCGTCTGAATGGCGGCGAGTCCCTCAATCTGATAAAACCGTGGAGGAGGTAATGCAGGGATTGCTCTCTGGGTAGAGCTCAGTGACTCTTCATCATCATCATCATCCTCCTCAGTGGAAGAGTGTTGACTGGCAGCAGTGGGACAGCTATGCAGAACAGACTTGGTTCTCTTCCTTCTCACCTCTGACAAAGGAGGAACAGCAGAGAAGCAGGTTAGAGGCACCAGCTGAGGACAAAACCACACAGACTATGAACCCCAAACAATAAGGAGGAGTAATTCCATAATGCATTTTAGAAGGATACAGTAGCCTATCATCATCCAGGAAAACCAATACGAGCAATGTAATGCACTAATACTAACACTACTACTAATGGGTCAACTGCTTTTTCCTCCCTCTAATTCTGCCAAGGTGATTTAATAGAAAATAAACACACGCACACACACACACACCGGCCGGTCGATTTTCGTCTCAAACTACAAAACAATAATCTTGATCCATCAACAGTGTTAGTTCTTCCCCAGGGAAAGTCCCTTAGCAGAATTGCATGTAAAAAATCACATCATGAAGATAAAAATGTGATTAAAATGTATTGTTAATTTGTAAATGGTAACTTTAACTCACCTGACATCCTCCGTCCTTCTACTTCAAGATGTGAGCATCAACAATGAAACTTGGCGGTGGCTCTTCTGCAGCCTATAGTCACTTTTCATCTCGCCCCGTCACTTCGGTCAAACCTCTGACAGATTCTCTCAGATGACGGGGGAGGTTACAGCAGTGGTTTGTGACAGAACGATTCTTGTGAAATCCCTGCCTACTAGGCATATGTGGTTAGGCCTATATCTGGTTAGCCTATATGATTTGCATATAAACAAAAGATATGCCATATATGCATATGTCTTGTTTATATGCAAATCATACTACATTTTTCCGACTTCCGGATTCACTGACTTTTTGGGGTTAGTTACGTTTGCTCACTAAGCAACCCATAAATAATGGTTAACCAACGATGAAACATTGCGTTATATGCTAATTAAATAACAGTTTAGGCTACAACTTATAGGCTTGTTTTAGGCTAACGTTATATTCAATGGTCTGCTTAGTAAATTAACAACTAACCTCAAAAAGTCGGAACAAATTCTTTAAATTTGCATTAAACCTGAAGATAGATAGGCCTATAACCCATATTATGGCTGATTTGAACCCATAATTATTGAACTTGACAATTTCAAAGGGTCCACAGAGGATCTTTATTACAGTTTTTCGCAATTGTTTAGGTTACACACTAAAACTGGAACTCGGGAAACAATCACTAGAACCTGAACCTCATGTATCAAATCCCTAAACCAAGTCTGCTAACCTACAAGCACATGTTCTGCTTTTCACTCAGTTCGTAATTCTCACACTCTTTGCAGAACATTACACACAGTAGGCCTAATGTGTAGTTTTCTCTCGTTCTGTACATTAGGCACATCATTCAAAAACTAAAATCACGTGTTCATTTGGAAGCACTGCCATCCCAAATGCTTAACTTCATTTACCAACTGGCAACATCCACTCATCACATATGCGACGCGGCTGCCGGAATTGATCGCGGCCACTCTAGACAATACTTGTGATTCCATCAGACGCGCCGCAGCGTGTTTCAGAAGCGTCCCAGAAGCGGCTCTCCGCTCTGCTCCGCTAAAAATACGCGCCTAGTATATTTTTGACGGAAGCCGCGTCGAGCCGCGTCAAGCTGCACAGAGCAGATCGAGCTGGACAGGAAGTTAGACACAGGAACGGTAGAGCATCCGGTGAATTTTCAAAATAAAACACCCTGTGCAGACTCCCGATCGTATATCACATCATCAACGTTATAACCGAGGAGAAATGGAGAAGAAATGCAAGTGTTCTCCTCATGCCAACAGACACTGTAGCCTATGTGAAATATAGATACGAAATAATTATGAGGATGAATGTATTTTTAACAACTAAACCACAGCCACAAATCTTTGATCCATGTTGTTCATAACTGGACTTAACTGTATTAACGTTGTCTGTAGGCTACAGCACAACAAAGTAGGAAATAACAATAAACGCCATTAAAACAGACAAAAAAAAGAAACCAGTTAACTACGTAGCCTACTGGTAGAAGCACAAAAATCAAGGAAAAATGACGAAATCAGCAAGTTGGTCAGACATTCAAGTGTTGAAATAAAGTATTTGTGATTGAAATAAGGTATTTGGGCGTAAAGATATTTCTTTATAGCCTATATACATATAGCCTATGTAACAGCCTTTTACAACAGGCTACTGTACTCTGAACATGCAAAAGGCATTAGTCTACTGATGAGATATTCATAATAGTGTTTCCCGTACATCAGTGTGTAGTAGGTTGTTAGAAAGATGTATTCATATGATGGTTGTGTGTGTCATTTTATTGCAAAATAAATTGCTTTAATAATAAAGCAAGGAATCTGTGTGTGTGTGCGTGTGTGTGTTTGTGTTTCCGTCGCATATCTCGAGAACCGTTCGTCTGATCGACTTCACACTTGTCGGGTGTATTGCTGGGGACCCAAGGACGTGCACTGTTGGATTTGGGCACTGCACTAGTTCTCCTGAAGGGACGATGAAGTCTTCCTTCTGTCTAGATAAACAGCACCCTCTGCTGGCCCAGTCTGAGAACAACCTGTGACTCTCAGCACTGAGCACACAAAATGTCAGGCAGGCATTTGGATTTAATAAAATATAGAAAGTAGAAAGCATTTGTATCTGCCACCAAATCCAAAAGCATCTCCCCTGTGCAGTGTCCTTCATGCTAAAAGGAGCTGAATGAATTAGTCTGTTACTCCCCTCTTTCACTCACACATGATGATACACAGGGATCCAATGAAGGACAGACCCACCTATGCTCAGTATACCTGCCTTAATGTGTAGGAACTCCAGTTGATCCACCTTTAAGATGATAGAAATCTGAATAGAATTGTTTATCGCTGCTGTCTAATGAAAAAACTGACTTCAGATTAATGACCATGATTTTTCAAAATGTGAAACTTGAAACTTGCTCTACCCATGTGCACCTATTCAGATAAAAATGAGAAAAATTAATATATTTGTGGTGGATTACTTTCTTAACAGTTAACCCTTTATCTTCCACCACCAGGTCAGTGGCTATACACTGATGTTGAAGTTCAAGTCTTACTCTGATTCCTGCTTCATGTCTCTAAATGCCAAGGAAAGGAAACGAGAGATTGAGGAAAGACCTTGGAAAGTTTAAACCAAACACTTTGGAGCCTGGCAGTATGTTCATGCCAAGTGGGAAGTCTGTGAGCATCAAGGTAGCAGCATCAACAAAGAGGACAGCATCTTTATTACAGATTCAAACATCCTCCCTCCTCTTCCTCAGGTCACAAACCTCCCAGCTCTCACTTGTTATGAATGTCTATTATACAGTAAGTGGTAGAGGATGAGTGGAGACATGAAACTACACATATAGCACAGCATTGAGGACAAACAAGTTAACTTAAACAAGCTTATTTTTTAATGGATCTGCAAAATTGTTTGAATTTCCAAAGAGAACTTTTGAACCTCCCGCCCACAGTTACCCAGTGGCAAACGTTACACAACGTTACAATAACGCTACAGAAACGCTTCCAACCCAAAGAAATCTGCATGCAGAAAAAAAAAAAAAAATTATACCCAAAAACGGGAAAAAAAATTCAAAAAAATTCAAAAAAAAAAAAAAAAGTCAAATAAAATCATACAGAGAAAAATAAAACATCAATAAACAGGACATATAATAATGCCGTTCTCTTGGCTGGAGGAGAAATTCAAACGCTTCTGCTTCGGTTCGGCTCCGCAGGGCGGCGCCAGAACTAACAGAATATTAAATTGTAATTTCATTGGGTGGATGTGGCTCCGCCCACCACACAGCCCCGCCCCTGTCTTCCATATAAGGCACAGGACAAAATAAACCCCACATACAAAAGGAGCTAGCCACGCCTCCGTCACTTGGTAACAAATTGTAAATGACCAAATACGGTTAGACAACAGAAACCCCACTAAGTGTACAAAATGTTAATCCTACATTTGTCTCTTTTTGTTGTATTTTATCGGTTTTTATTTTCTTTTTCGTTTTCCTCTTGACTGAAGGTGAGTGTTGGGGTTGGGGGGGAGGGGGAGGGGGAGGGGGGTTGGGGAGTTGGGGGGGGGGGGGGGGGGTGTCCAACCAGGTGAGTTCAGGCAAAGGAAATATATATATATATGTTAAAAAAAAAAAAAAGTGAGCTTGTCTTTTCACACTCTTTTTTTTCTTTCTTTGCAGCCTTTAAAACAAATGACAAGAAACGTGACGTGATTTCTCTTTTTATCGGAAATTAAAATGATCATCAGATGGGAGAGTGGAAGAATGGGGGGGGAGGGGGAGGAGGAGGAGGAGGGGGAGGGGGAGGAGGGGGAATTAGACGAGTGAAGTGGTTTATTGTTTATTTTGATAAAGAGACAGACAGAGACAAGAGTGTCAGTGTGCAAGAAAACTCATGAGACAGGTTAGAGGGCGAGAGAGAGTTAGAGTTAGCAGTTAGAGAGAGAGAGAGAGAATGTGTGTGTTTGTGTCTCTGTGAGTGTGTGTGTGTGTTAGTGTGCGCGCATGTGTGTGTGTGTGTGTGTGAGAGAGAGTGAGACAGAGGTGAGTTGTTCAACTGCAGCACTTGCTCTTCCAGCCTGTGACTCCTCCTCCGCTGCTGATGTCGACGTTTTCACTGTTGGGCTCTTTTACAGGTGTCTGTCGCAGATAAAGCACACACACACACACACACACACACACACACACACACACACACAAGCGATAAGCACACCTCATTAAATACACAGCATGGGATCAGAGGGAAAAACGTGACGCATTCAAATGACAAATTCCCTGCAAACACACACCTTATAGGAGGTGTGTCCATAGTATCTTTAGTATGGGGATCAAATGAAGCTTCCTGATATCGATACTTTAACAAAACAAAGCCATAACAGTAACAGTAATAACTTAACCCCACCCCCCCCAATCACACAGACTGCAAAAGCGCACGCACCTTTCTGAGGATGTCTTCTGCTAACGTGAGGAAAGCCTTCTCGATGTTGATGTTGGCCTTAGCACTCGTCTCAAAAAACCTAATGCCATGCTCCCTCGCAATCTGTGGAGGAGGAGGAGGGAGAGATGGAGGGATGAATGAGGATATGATGAAAAAAAAAAAGGGGGGGGGGGGTCCAAAAATAAAGTGGGCGATCTCCTGCGCGAAGCAAGAGATCAGGTATCCTCGGCCTCACCGACGCACATGCACTCCTCCGGTCCCCGTTGGGGCTGTGTGTGTGTGTGTGTGTGTGTGTGTGTGTGTGTGTGTGTGTGTGTGTGTGTGTGTGTGTGTGTGTGTGTGGTGAGTAAGCAGATCTGTATCTGATGTCGCTAATGAGCCAGAGCTCTTCACTGCCTGGGGTTTACAATCTATACTCAACATGAACGACATGAATAAGTGGCCTGGTGGATATTTCTATAGTTTGACTGAGAACACCAGCTCGGTTTTATCCATGACCAGAATAGTGAAGTGACGCTCTACCACCAGGGTCAATTACAAACCAGTCATCTTGTAACTGATGGCATCGGATGATCACCTGATATTGTTGGATCAGCTTGTTATAAAAGTTTGTGGACATCACTGGCATTTGATCCTGTTATAATTTACAGATATGTGCTGCCCAGTCCCACCACAGTCTTCTATTGTTTAGAGCGGCAACAATCTGTCAATGTCATCGATCATTTCAGCTATGCAAATTCATCCACTTTGCGTATTCATAAACCATGTAATGTTTTGAGTGTGACTGCAGCCATCCAAAACCCAGAGTGAACGTAAGAGGATTTCAAAAAACAGTCCAAAGCAGGTGAATACTGTAAACAGAAAAGCTAAAATATGCTGCTGTGTTCTCTGCAAACTTGTAGCAGCAGACCACAGCAGTGTCTACAGTGCATGAACAGCTGCACAGGAGAGGAAAAAACAAAAAAAAAGTAACACAACTTGACGCACATGACAGCTCAGTAGCATGGCAAATGTTATTCAAACTAGGTTAGCCCACTAGAGAGCTAGCTTCATATCATTATGTAGTGAGGAAACCTGGGTGATTGCTACTTTTACTAATGGCCAAATTGCTGTTCTCAGAAAGACTGTTGGAAGATAGTGGCTGATAGTGCAGATACTTAAAAATCTTCCTTGTGGTTTCCAATCCACCTTAGAAATCAGCTCTTTGGCCATTACAGGTGTGCTTCACTAGTTGGGAAGGTCTATATACTGGAATTAAACCTAAAAGTGGTCAGTGATAGCCACAATGCAGGTCTGGATTCTATAATATGGCCAAATGTAATGACATAGTCAACACTGAAATGTATGTTAATTTGCAAACAATTTATTTTATTGTAAGTTATTCATTAAGATCAATCAAATACAAAAGAATTGTTAGTTGAACCCCTACTACTACCACAAGGAGCTGGGCACTGAAGGCCTGGCTCAAGGGCATCTCAACTGCACTGAGGGAGGGGAGAGCATCACCCGCTCCCTTTTCCACTGGACACAAAGTCCAGTCACAAGTCTGCTTCTCTAACCTTTCGGCTGCGGCAGCCACTTCCTGGAAAGGAACCTTGCTTATTCAAAATATAAAACATTCACATGTGCCCGCTTTCCAGAGTGGGCCTGCAGCTTTAATGTTTTAATTTGAAATTCAAACCACTCCACACAATTAAGGGACATTTTTACATGTTTCAGTAAGCCTACTTGGCTCAGATGGCTGAAGTCCTGATAAACTAGGTTCTATAACTAGTTGTTGGCAACTGGTCACTGATTACTAAGCATAAGCCTTTATGGTATGCAAAGGCAACAGCAGCTTATCACACATTCTACAGGGAGGCATTGCTTTTTAGTGGATGTTTTTATAACGCGTATCAAGAAGCTACCGAACTAGTTTCACTCAAATCAACTACGTCATTTTAAATCCATCCTTCATGCATTATCCATTTAACAAACACCCGTGTATCCTGTAATGTCTGCTTACATAATTCCTCTCTCTGTATTGTCCTGCTATATCCATGTTTATTTAACTTTTAATTTTTAATCTGCCCATGTCAAACAGGGTGCTCATGTAAATGCAGGCCTGCTCTCAATGCCTCATAATGTCAAACTTACAGGATTGGATTGAACTGAAATTACAGGAACTACAGCAGTCTTGCTGAAAGGCATAAAGTCTTTCTAGATGGAGGGCTAGGTACTGAACATCTAGCTCCAAAATGGCAGCAACAAATCAGCCAATCAACACGTAGGACCTTGGTGACGAAGGGCTGCTTATAGCTGCAGTGGACTGCACCATCTCACCTGCTCCCCCTTGGCTTTTGGTACGACCCTCTTGTCCTCCATGTCACACTTGTTGCCTAGCAGCATCCTCTCAACGTCCTCATTCGCATGCTGCAAAAAACAATAAAGAAGCCACAGTGGATTATTAGATTAGTCTTCCATATGGACAACATGAACTTTAGCTTCATCTGTGCTTTCATCTGGTGGAAAACGGCACAGACCAAGGTAGGGTGAATATACCACACCTCGTGTTAAGTCTATATGAATTCAGTATGAAGTTTTTGCATCAGTGTTGGACATCAATGGTCTCTCTGAATCAGCAGTTTAGATGGGATCCACAAACAAACAAAAGAAAAATCTCATAAATACAAAACAGTATTTCAAGTTAAAATTATTTGAAATGTGACAGTCAAACCAACAAACTTTGTTGTAGATTTTTCCCTCCACCAAAAAAGGTAAACATGAATTAAAATGAGTAAAACAAGACTGAGAGGGTGGTTTTGAAGCTGAGGGAACTGACAAGAACAAATACATCTACTAACATTACAGTTGTGTGATGTATCCTTTTAATTAATGTTTGGCAAAACTGATCTGTTGTGAATGAACATATTCCTACAATAAGTGAGATTTTTGTGCATTGTTTTTTGAGACAGTAAATGACCATCATAGCCCTCTTCAGAGTACTTTAAAAACACATTACATAAGGATTTGTGTAGAACTGTTTCAATGCAAAAGTGAAAATTGAAAAGAAAAAAAAAAACACTGCACTAGTGTATATGTGAAAGGCCAAAACTGGCTAAACTGAGTAAACACAGTAGTCTTAACTGCACCCATAGTAATCTACAAATAGCAGAAATCACCTTCCCTGGAGTGAACAACAAGAGCAAGGCTTAGTTCCGATTTTCTAGTAAATGCAGCCTTTTTCTTTTCCTTGACCTCGCTGGGGGGGTGGGGGGTGGGGGGGGGGGGGGGGAGTGTCAAAGAAAAATTACAAGAAAGCATTCCAGACAATCCCAGTGCTGAGCAGTCTCAACCAATCTGACACACTTAATGCATAACATCTGAAAAGAATCACTCAGGCCTTTGAGTCCTTCAAATGGAGTCATGTTTCATATTGCTCATGTCTCGTAATATCATGGCGTACTGTAGCAGCCCAGCCTAATGAGTGATAATTGTGAGCTATACACAGTCATGGTACTTTATTATCTGATGCGTTTGCTGTGGATCCCAGGAAGATTTCTAGTAGGAATCCTCACCAAAATAAAAAGTGAAATAGGAGAAGGGAATTCAACTGGGAAGGTGTTCTAACAGACGCACCTACAGACCAAAGAAGTTAAACTAAGGCACAACTACCTAAGGAGACAACTACCTCTATCATGGGTGGGCCAAGCAGTGGGACACACTGACCATCTGTTATAGATAACGTGTCTTTTACTCCCATCATTCTGCAATATCAGCCCAGTTTAGAGAACTGTGGCTGATTCACTGCATGCTGCGTTCATTAGGCTGCATTCCTTTGGCCTTATGACCTTATGACACAAACACTTGCCCACACAGATGCTGGCTACCTCATGTTTCTATCCTCTCTCTGCGTCCCATACTGCACACACTAATATCTCATATAGTAACTGAATTAACATTTTGGCTCACCTGCCAAGGACTGCTAAAAGTAAAATTAAAATTACCTTCCAAGAATATTTTTTTCCCAGCCAAAATAATTTATACACATTTTTCATAGAAATGTGTCACCAGACATGTTTTCAAAGCTATTTTGTGTATAGAATCTGGTACTCTGTGTTACATATCCAAGCAAGGATCCAAGGAAAAGAAGGAAAAGTTCAAAGTTCAATTCAAATGTCATTGTCTTAAAATAGTTAATGGTGGATGTGACGGGCACCTATTGATTTTTCTGACAAAGATACATTTTCCCATCATTTGGAACTTGGCAGGTGGTCATTTTGAACACAAGTATGGCAACACGTTAAATTATATCTTTAAAATACTTTCATCATAGCGAACATTGTCTGTCATTACACAACAAATGTGCATTAAGATGAAAGTAAACTGTAAATCAAGATTAGAGCAACAATGCAACACGCTCTTCCACTTCAAATAAACCTCTGGTCATTCAAAGCAACCTACAGCAGAATATGTTTTAATCCACTATTCATAATGTGTCAGGAGGGAGCGTCAGGAGGCAAGTATGGGTATGCGCTTAGTTGCCTGCACTACAGAGGAGACAATCTCTCAACATTTGACTGCTGTCATTGAATGAACTCCAGCACCACCTTAAAGATAAGAAGCAGAGCCCTGCTATAACAAGACTGACTCATGCTTAGCCTATAGCCATACTTCTACAATGAGCCAGATGCAAATTGACGTCTGGCTCATCTGATGTAGTTCAGTGAGACTCCTGTTCCACAGTTCACTGCACACAGATGGATCAGCTAGCTAGTTAGCTAGGCTGGCTGCATTCCCTGAAAGCACCTGTCACCGAGCCAAAGATTGGACAAAGATCTATCTAAAAGAATAGCAAATGCAAAAGTAGTGTGAGGATTGTTAAAGTTGGAAAGCTGCCTCAAATTTAGACAAATTTAGACACACTGTAGGCAGTGCATCTTACTTTTAACTTCAACATTGTTATTATGCCATGCCATTATTGCAGTCCACTATGATAAGCTACTGGGGACATCAAAATAACAGTATTATGAGATTAGTTCATTACTAATGCAGTGATGTAAAACAAACTAGCCTTGCTATAGCAGGGATTACAGGGTTTTTCTTTGCTTCTGGAAAGACGTGTGGTGAAGCTGCTATAGGAGAGGGTTTTGCACAGGGATGGAGAGCTAAAAGATCTAACATCACACAACAACCTTTAAAGACAAGCAAGAAGCCCAAACGCTAATGCCACTGTTGTCAGGTGATAACCTCATCACTCCAATTTTAGTTTTCACGTGTCAAACCTTACTTGAAGGATTACGCAGTTCTCTATAAGACTGAGAAAATTCTACTGACACTTGTGTTTATAAATCCCTCTCAAATCCCGCTGGATCAACTCAAAATGCATGGCCGTCAAGCTAAAAACAAGGCTATGGAATGAGTTCCTGAAAAGTTGACATTTTAGATATAAGTTTTGATCTGACAGCGGCAATGCATAGAAAGGATTCAAGTGGGATATTTTCAGAAGCTACACAGCGAAACAAAAGAGAATATATTCAACATGACAATTTGGGGCTCGTATGCCCCTAAAGATGCACATGGTCTATTATTGCAATCCAGACTAATGAGATCAAGCCAAAATCCTGAGAAGTTCCTTTACTGACATGGTTTTACCATACCACATCCATCCAGACAATGATATGCACATTGAGAAAGTGTGTGCGTGTGTGTGTCTCACCTCGTCAATGTTACGCAGCCATTTGCTGATGTTTTCAAAGCTCTTGGCGTTGGTTATGTCGTAGACCAGCATGATGCCCATGGCTCCTCTGTAGTAGGAGGTGGTGATGGTGTGGAACCGTTCCTGGCCTGCTGTGTCCCTACACACACACAGACAGACATGTTGGTACGACTACACTAGGAAGGATATTCTATCGACTTCTATTCATTGTATTGTATTCTTGTATTCATTCCCAACCCTTGACCCCAATCTTAAAAGTTCAATCAATAAGTAAGATGTTTATTGTCCCATAGCACAAAATGACCACAATATCTGCAAGAGATTGATAGAGCTGTTGATCAATACCAATGACTCAATGATTAGTCTACATTCGGTGCTGAGATTTCTGGCTTTCAGTCCCTGCAAATCGCAAGACATTACAGCAACAGAGGCTAAAAAAGGCTTGTTCTCAAGCCAAAACAGCAAATGACAAAGTAGTATCACTATTCCAGTATATTTCATTGTGATATATTCCCTCTTCACAAGACGTTTCTGATGGCTCTCTGCTCTAATTAGCTAGGTTACGCCTCTCTGTTTTGGGAAAATGTGACTTCATTATTTATGCCAATTACAGGCCACCATAAACAGTGCCAGACACCTGTCAATGCTGTTGCCAGATTAGATTACTAAATGCCCCTTTAACCAAATTCCTACCCTGAGATTTGTCTGCTCTGAGGACCAGAAAGAAAATGCCTTCAAAAGTTGTTTTCTGGTAATTGCTCTACACTTGTGAAGCCTTCTGAACCTTGCAAGTCAAGTTAAATCTGGTACACAGACATGAAAATTGATGGGACCACCTCAGGCTAACCATGTCTCTCACACGTCTGCACTAGCATACACCTCAACCATGACACTTGCCTGTCTGGGAAAACCCTGCCTACATCCATCTATCACTGCTGATAGAGATAAAGATAAAACAAAATGGAGCACCAGGCTCACATAAGCAGACCGAATCTCTAGTCATAATGGTTGTTTCACTTTGATCTTTAAAATCATCCTTACAGATCAGGATGCATTAACTGGCAGCTCTCAAGTTAGATTTTACTGGAATTGCTTGCTCTGCAAGACCACATCCCTGGGTGGTCAGGCTACTGTGTCCATAAAATGTCCATAAAAGTAAAGGGAAGGAGAGAAAGAGGGGGAAAAGTAATGTGGACACACACTGACATAAATACAGCGACAGAAGAGGCATTATAGACATTATCAGGCCAAGTGTGGACACCCTGATGTGGTCTCATACATCCAGTCTTTAAGATCAGGTCTCAGACCATGTCAAAATTATCAGTATAACTGTAAATTAAAATTAAGTTTTATTCTTCCACCTGTTTTTTATAAATGCATAAATTAAAATGTGACACGTGACAGGCTACACAGAGTATCATTTATATCAGTTCCAATAGTGCCTTCTCTGAGTGGGTTCCAGAAATGGTTGTTGTGTACCCATAGACGATCAACCCACTAACCTCTGGAAAACCCACCACACCAGTGACATTACCAAAGTGGGTGTAGCAAGTAATTTAAAAAGTGCAAAAGGGAACATATTCAAAAGCTGTCTTTGGCTCATTGTTTCACATAGTTATGCACTTGTGAGGTGTGATTCTTTAGTGATGCCTGTCGGGACACTCTCTTCCTGTTTGGCCTCCTCCACGGGGAGGTCAGAGGTCAGCGTCAGCTACAGAACAGCAGCATTCTGTCTCGCTCAAGGACCCGTCAGCAGGATGGACGCTTGATGACACAGGGGCTTAAACCCTGGTCCTCCAGTTCAAGGACAGTCTCTCTATTCACTATGTCACCCTGTTGCCTTCGTCTGGCTTAAATCACCCCAAAGAAGAGGCTGGTTGTGACCAATGCCAAGTTAGCACCTAAACCTCTCCAGCCAGGCAAACCCTTATGAAGTGGACTGTGACTGGTAAAGTCTGGCTGCTGTTGATAGGGGTTTGTACTGCTATACGAGGGAGGATCGACGGCAAACTGTATTATAACGCAGCTTAGAAATCAACAACTTCATGAAAATCTAACTCCAACCATATCCAGCTAGTAATGTCAAAGAAATATGCGCCTAGTTGCAGAAAATTTTTTTTTTTTCCATTTTGCATTCTTTTAAAACTAAAACTTTTTACATGTGCTTGCTAATTCATTCCATTCGCTAGAAATGATCATAACATGTCACTACATTATCATCAGGGAAAGACTTTTTTATCCACCAGCAGTTTTTAGAAGTAAATTATTACACAGACAAACCTGGAAAAGTGTAAAGCTTGCATACTACAAATCTTTTATTGATTTCAATCCAATATCCAAGATAGGTTAAGTCAGATGGTTGACAAGAGCCACATATCTGACAACCATACAACAAACTTTCACAGGGGATGAACGTGCTCTCCATGCTTTGTTTGAACCCAATAGCTAAGAGATGTTCATAGCCAGAGGCACTTGGGCAAAAATAAATAAAAATAACATTCAGCCTTCTTGAAAGTCATTTACTGTATAAAGTGTAATAATGTCCATGTTATGTGCAGAGAGTGTCATGCTCTAAGCTCCATGACTATACAATATTTCCCATTAGAGGATGTAATGAAGCTGTTATCTATTTTTTTATTGGCTCTATCCCTGCACGCTTCACTCTCCACTAGAAATAAGCACAGATACAATCTTATCAAAACTCACCTACAGACACAAGTTCAATAGTCATGTGATGCTTGCTGGTATTTTACTTTTTTGTAGCTGATAAATCTATTAATCCCAGTGGGTGAAATCGATAGTTGTGGGCTAAAATGATAACCCTGCAGCAGACTTCCTATACTGATGACTAATTCCTGTTATATCAGATTTCTGGGCTTGGGGTAGGTGTGTCTAGCAGACACTATGTTTGACTAATTGTGTGCATTATAAAAATGACACAATTAGAGTTTACCATTTACAGATGATTCCTTATTTCATATCACCATATACATATTAAGTCAATGTATTGTTCAGCCCTGTACACTTCTGCTTGCAGCATACACAGCACCTTGGATTGCGTATATCAACTAGGTAAAAGCCACACCTCGAAACAGTCTGTTAACTCACCAGATCTGTAGTTTGATCTTCTTTCCCTGTAATTCAACGGTTTTGATCTTGAAGTCTATTCCTGCAAAACAAAAAGCGTAAAGCATATATCAGTATAGGCAACATCTGTCAGAATATATGTGCTCTCTGCACTGGAGACACGGACATAAACAGAGGTAAGACTGAAGCCGCTGACATGAGGAGAGACAGACATAAGTAAGTAAGACACTGAGTGACAGAGAGAGAGAGAGACAGAGAGAGAGAGAAATAAAAAACCAAGAAACAAATATAAATCCTGACAGAGGGATTGATGCAAACAGACAGAAACAGAGAGTGAGAAATGGAGAGATTAAGACAGAGGATCAGAAACCGGCAATGAAAGACACTTAGAAAGAGGGGAAAATGGAAAGTGAGCGACAAGTGTTTCCATCGAAGAGACAATAACATTATCGCTTCCTGATTCTGCAGTGTCATGCCCAGACCCTGAGCCTATCAGCAGACAGCTCTGGGATCAGAAGTTGGCTCAGAGTGACTGCTAACAGTAGCCAGACTGGGTGGATTAAACAAGCGAACCTACAGGCCAAGCTACATGGCCAATATTTAGAAGCAATACACATTGGCAACTTTCCTCACATCTCTTCATGACACCTACAGTAATAATACGCGTCATTTTCATATAGGCCTACATAAATGTCCATTTTGCTCCTCTCTATCGCTGATTGATATACCATAATGGTGACCTCTAGGTAGTTCATCAAAGCTTATACATTTGCTGTTATAAACACCCGGTGTCGAGTAGATCATTCCTAGGAAAAATCCCCTGCCACACAGGAGATAATGCTTTTTTATGTTTTGTTAACCAAAATATACCAAAACCTGTGAGAGAGAGCGCACCTCTTCTCTTTCACAGGTTTTGGTACACAACCATGGGACTTTTATTCTGAAGGGCTGCGTGAACTGTGCGTGCGGTGGCGTAGTCTGGGTCACAATGTGCACCCATGCCAAAACTAAAGTTAAGATGGAGAAGCAAGCAAGAGCAATCTTACATAGAGCATCTTTGGAAAAACACAGCAACAAGCAACATGGAAAATAACTGATTGGCTCAAAGTTGGAGAGGAAAATCCATTTCCCGAGTCTGAACTTGAAAGCACTGTTTTAGTTCCTAAAGTGTATCAGTGTGTCATTTGGAGATACTTTGATTTTAAACCAGATGATGACAAACAAGTACAGATTCTGTGCAAAGTTTGCCCTAGAGTTGTAACTGTAGCTGTAATAAAGTAGTAATTATTTTAATTTTGCTAATAAAGAGTAAGGCAGTAAGAGTGAAAACAAGACTTTCTAGCAGCTGCTACTTTGAGAAACACTGCACTGAAAAAAGTGAGAAAAAAAAAAGTTTCCTGAAACAATCATTATTAATAATTGTGAGCACAACATTTGGCAAAATGATCGGGATTATCATTTTTGCCATAATCGTGCAGCCCTACATTGGGCCAATGAAAAGGGATGAGTCATTCCTTGTTGTTGGCCAAGAAGCGGTGTTTTCCTGCCAACTAGCTAGTCCAGCTAGCAGCTAGTCCGGTCAGAAGTTGTAGTGAGAGGTGGTTTGCAAGTCCAAGAAACAGCTGTGCTCTAGGTGGGGCAGGGCCGTACAATAATGAAGAAACTGGCTGCCAAAGTGTGACTCACTAAACATTATACACACACCCCAGAGAGAGGGAGGGAGACAAAGAAAGTGAGATGGGTTCGGGACAAAAAGAGAGAGGGGGGGTTGGGGCAGAATGGGAGAGGAGAACCGTACAGAGGTTTTGCAGATGGGACTATGCTATGCTAACTATGCCTACATTCATACTTTACCTCAAAAACATTCATCAGAAGTGAGGATGTGCCAACACTGGTATCGGATATTGGCACCCGGGTAAAATAGGGTAAGAGTTTTGTCGATACTTAAGTATCGACAGTAGGAGATGAATAAGTAATGTTGGAGTATTCCTAGTCAGAAGTACAAACAATGTTTGCATCAGTTTTTCTTGGTGGGCTGAATTGGCGAGTAGTCAAGAAAATATGTGACTTGGGCAATCAGACATTTACCGAATCAGTGGAAAAATGGGCATAGTTCAAGAACATGACAGCTGAATGCTGAATGGACAGGCTTGAACGGAATGTAAATGGAAAGTGGCCAACTTTCTTCTAAATCCCAGATGAACCATTGCTTCCTGAAGTATGAATTCCACTGTAACCATCACCAGTTTCCATGCAAAATTTAATATGTGTAGTGGAAAGGGATTTCAGAACGCAACATCATGCATATTCAGCACTCTAAATATGCATTGCCTCTGACTGATATACAAGGGGGAAAGGGGGAGAGAGAGAGAGAGAGAGAGAGAGAGAGAGAGAGAGAGAGAGAGAGAGAGAGAGAGAGAGAGAGAGGATTGAAAAGGAGGATGAGTGAATGATGAGAGAGGGGGGTTTCCGGTGGGGGTATTTTGAGAAGCAGCTGTGCATCTCTGTCTCCAAAGGTATGAGTACTGTGTCAGAGGAAGGGCTAACACACTCCTATTTCACACGTCCCGGCTCTGCTGTTCCTTTAAGTCTTCCTGGTTTAGATATCCAGTTCGGGAATGGTTTCATATTGGTTCCCTTTCCTAAAAGGAATATGCAGACTTTTTGGCATCTTTGATCAACTTGGCATTGTTCGATGAGAAGAATGGTAATAGTTTTAACCCTGTGTGTTTTGTTTCATATTTAGTGCAGTGCTTTTATGATTATTCTGTGCTAGCTTGTGGCATCAACTAATAGTGTGCCAAAGCATTAGCATCCAGCCAACTACATACATACTGAGCAGAGATGAAACTGCTACCAACCATGTCATCACACAACAGTAAGTTGATCAAAGAGCTTATTTACCAAATGGTCATATAAAGGCACAGCATACTGGAAAGGCTGTGGCTTTATCCAGAAGTAGAACCATCAGGTTTTTACTTCCCTTGTAGGCAGCATGTAACCGCCTATTTGCTATTTGGCCAGGCAATCTCTCTTGACTTAGGGGTTTCCCCTGGTTTTTAGGGAGGCTTAGGTGGGAACACTGCAAGTGAGCACTGACTCATCTATAACCTTGTTGCAACAATAATTGTTGAGGATAGTTTCAGTTCAAGTGCTATGGTCATCCCTGTTTCTAATCTATAGTTATTTGAATACTACAACTAACTGACTAACTTCTAAATGTTTGCCATATTTTCAGGGGAATTTAGACAAAATTTGACTTTCTTTTTAAACTTCCAATTTCAAACAGCTGTGGTGGTACCCCCACTACTGAATGAGGGGAGGAGACAGTGTGAGGCTGGCTTCACGCAGGGTCATGCAATTAAAGACTGTCGAGCACTAGAGTCCTCTGCATGGAAAAGGAATTTTTGAAACTCATTCTGAAGTTTTATTTAAGGGTAAGATCTGCTGCTCCACTGCATCTGACCGTCTGTTCTTTCCATTATAGCACATCTCTCCCCTTGCATAATGAATAAGCACAGCTCATATATGGTGGTTTTAACTCAAAGAAGCACAACAGAGGTACATAATCAGAAAAACATTGGTTCTAAATTCACAACACAATGTAGACTGTAGATTGAGTATAAAGATTGAGTCTATCTCAGAAAGACAGACAGGCATACACACACACTTTAGGCCAACAGCAAGAGAAAGCAAAGACAAAAAACATCTATGACACACCTAAATACCCAAACAAATGTGACCTAGAACTACACCTGACAGAAGTCCAAGAGGCTGGATCACTGATACATCAACAAATTGAATGTAGCCTGGAAGCTATTATGGCTGTCTGTTCTTAGAATTACTGTCAGGAGAGTTGTTGACATTTAAGTTACTAAATAACTGGCAAAATGTTGTGTTTGAAATTAAAGCTCAATGAAGAAATCAAGGATACCGTGCCAGTACATGGTAAACAGCCGGCTTGGTGTGGTTATGCAAAGCACGTCTCCATCATGATTCATTACTGATCTTAGGCAACAGGAGTAAATGGAGCTTTCATGTGGGCCAAGCACGGATTTGACATAGTTTGACACTTGACTCATGTAAGCATGATGTTGGACGCATGCGTAGAGGAATGATAAAAGACAGCCGATGATACCACCACGATGAATTGTTTATGGTTTTCTTTTGAGTGGCTTTGCTTGTGTAAGATATACATCAGCTCGAAAGATTACCAACATTTCGAGACTCATTCCCTCAAGAGTGTAATTCACAAAATCAGGTATATCCCTGACAAGCCTGACACAAACAAAGAGAGTCGCAAGCATTGGTCTGAAATGTCAACGCCTGTCATTTATTTGGGCAGACAGCTTTTAGTGGTAGTGGCTGAACAGCAGCACGGCCCTACTGGTAGCTACCGCTTGCTAGCCTAGTCAGCTAACTAGCCACTGGGTCGACTGACATGACAGCAATTCCACTCGCAAACCGGTTACACTTGCAAATACTGTCAAATAAGGCCAAAACAATAACACTGTTTTGCCATTTAAGTTACAGTCAATCACTGCACGACTCTGATTTAGCCAACAGCTCATTAAACTGGACAAGAAGCGTTTTAGCTAACGTGGGCAGGCCTGGGGAGAGGCTAACGTTAGCTTGCCGATGTTTGCTGATAGCGTACTGACTGGCCAAATATGTCCTGCCTACCATTTCCAGCTAGTGGATGGAGCCAGGCGAGTCGTTTGGTCCCCAAAAGTGGAACACCTATCAAGCCGGATCAAACGCTCCTCTGCGGTCTGACAAAACCAGAAAACACCCTTACACCACCCAGTTCTTACCTATGGTGGAGATGAAGGTTGTGTTGAAGGCGTCGTCAGAGAAGCGGAACAGCACACAGGTCTTCCCCACGCCCGAGTCTCCGATCAGAAGCAGCTTGAACAGCAAGTCGTACGTCTTCTTCGCCATTGAAAGACAGTTTGTGTTCACCAGACAAAGACAAAAAATAATAATCTAGCACGCCTAAGTTAGGTCTAAAGCCAGCTCCTTAGCCAACCTGACGAACTGCTCCGTATCTCTTGACTGTACAATTTGGGATTTGTTGGTTAGCTTGGCTAGCTAGTTGGCTAAATACCGCCCAAATATCGTGCCAGAACCGTGTCCGATAGGTAAGGTTATTTCCCAAGGCCCGACTGTTTTTCCCCTACAGCATGAGAACAGAAAGCAAAAATAGGATCTCCTCCCGTGTGATTCCTCTTTTCCACTCTTTCTTTCTCCCACACAGTCGGGACAAAATGGCTCCTCTCTACCCCGACTCACTCTTTCTTCAAACTAACAGCGAGCTAATTCAAATTCTCGGCACACCCCGTCATTCCAAACCCGTGCTACCACCTCGGCCGAGAAGAATTTGAAAAAAATCTCAACGTGAAAGTGTTTCAAATTAACGACCTTTTCGCAGTTATTTTGTTTTCTTGAGAGATTAGAAGCCGAAATACAGACGACCGCCGTCGCCTTCGAATGGGAGCCACCACGGCGACACCCTAGATCCATAGACACGCCTTTCCCCCGCCCCTTCTGTCAAAATCTATCTCTCTGATTGGTTGATATCCCTGCCATTCCAACAAATACACTAATATCATTGGTTGTATCCGCAAACACCGAGAGGTAAAAGGGCGTGTCTTAGATTGACAAGTAGAAAGGGCAAATGTTACTGCGTAACTACCTCGGACATGCGGGCTCAAATTCTCCCTTGACTTCAGTGTATGGAATGTCACATATGATCCAATATGGCGACCAGTTTCTTGCGGATCTTTCTTGGCCGGGGTGTGTTTGATGGCAAGCTGGTTGGCCAGTTATTTGATGCGGTGACTATCCCAGCTGTGAGTCAGGCAAAGTGATGTCATATAACTACTTGTGTGCTTGTTACGGGCGTTTCCCACATCCTCTGTAAACTCTAAGGACATTTCTCCTCCAGGTCCCTCGGAGAACTGTAAAACACCAATAGACTATTCTCAGATACACATCATTGGTCCTTGTGTGTGTGTGTGTGTGTGTGTGTGTGTGTGTGTGTGTGTGTGTGTGTGTGTGTGTGTGTGTGTGTGAGAGAGTCTCTCTTTCCTTCTTCCGCCTGTCAGAGTGGTTTGACTCTTACACTCTTAGACACTCCTTCTGGAATGTTGAGTATGCCTCTGCTTTCTACTGCCAAGTACAGACTTGACACAAAGAGAGAAAAAAACAGGAACGAGGGAGAAAGGAAGAAAGAAAGAAAGAAAGAAAGAAAGAAAAAGAAAGAATGAGAGAGGAAACAAGATGCAGCCATCTGAAGAAAAATGAACCCAAGCATAAAACAGATGTTAATGAGGCCTACTTGTTTGAGAACCAACTTTTTTGGTAGGTGAACCCCATATTGAGGTCATATTGAAAATTCCTGCTTTCCTCAACATTTAAAACACATTTAATTCCATAAGCCAAGCTGCTGCTGGCTGCACGCCTTTCACAAAAGCTTCTGTTGTCTTCAGCTGTCTTTAGCTTTTCCCTACAGAACGATCAGGTGATTTTGGCTTGACAAGGAAATATTCTAGGCATCCCATTTTCAAATGAGGTGAACTGTAATGCCCTTCCCCCGAGAATGAATCATAAAAAATAAAATGGAAAAGGTGGACGGCAAGAGCACCGAGGAGGATACGAGTGCATTTTCTGGTTCTGCCCCATGAAGCTCCAACAAACAGCCACCCATTCATTTGCAATCGTGCAGATACAAGAGCTGTTAGAGCTGTTTGGTGGATTCTACGTCTGTGAGGTCAGAGGCATGACATGTGGAATTTCCCCTTCAACCCAGGCTTCCCCCTTTCTGGTCGGTCAAGCCTACATCAGCATTAGTGCACATGACATTAAAGCTGTATGGGAATCATCCAGTGACTCTGTAAAAAAAGAAAAGAAAACACACCTGAATCTCACACATCACACCTTGAGATCCTGGTACAAATCTCCTGACCTCCCTTGGTGACATTGATCAACTGCAGGTCATAGTGTGTCCCACATTTATTTCAGCAGGTGGTGCTATTGTGTAGATTTTGAGTATAATGGCTAAATGAGTCTTATGAGTTCTTTGTTGGTGAAGATGAAATAGTAGCAATCATTTTTGTATACGGCCTCCTTGTCCCCAGTTTGTGTCTCTATGGGAGTACAACTGCATCAGAGCCGGTATAGGAAACCAGGGGAATTCTCATTCATTGTTTTTACCATCTTGTTCCTATTCAGGGTCATGGGGTTAAAGGGAAACACCATTCAGTTTTCTTGTTGTTGTTGTTCTTCTTCTTCTTTCTCTGCCTTTTTTCCTCCAATATAGAGAGCCACCACTCTCTTTATTAAATAAACCCTGTGAGAGAGTTAATACTGACTTAATGGGATCATAAAATGCCATACAGCGATCTAAACCCACCTAAATTCAGTTTACTCATCTTTTTATTTGCAGCATAGAGTTTATTATTAAGGAGTAGAGAACTGATGTAAATTATATGAGGATAGGGTCTTTTCAGGGACAAAAGCATTAACACTTTACTGAAAATATAATTGATTTTTATTCATATTGGTGGTTGTTTGCCATATGATGATCACTGACTGGAGATTAGTTTACCCCTCCTTTTATTTATCACTACATCACTGCATATGAATAATCATAAACACTTTACTTGAAGCCACTGTGAGGCAGAACAAGGAGATTATAATGCAATTAGAGGCATAGTTTATTTTTTCTTACAGTAGTCACCAGTCAAACATCAGATAATTACATTCAATTTGACATCAAGTCATTACAATTCAGTTTCTCCATAAAGTATTCAGTATAATGTGATTTCCCTTTAAATGCAGACAAAACTTCCTATTTTTTCTCCCTCTGTAATTAGGACTGAATGATCCATATTAGATCAACTGGGAGCATCTACAATGTAATGTGTTTTTTTTTTTTTTTTTTTATAAATGTTTCTAGGCATATGCTAGAGTATAAATTTGGCAGCTGGGCAAAGAGCTGTGGGTCCAGTTGGCGAGTGGGTGGCAGCCTCGGACTACTGTCAACTCAACGCTGAGACGAAAACTCCATTTCCCATGGTGCCTTGTTCCACTCCGCAGTGAGGTGGGGTGTGGTGGTTGAATGAGGCTGTGTGTGCGTGTGTGCGTCCGTGTGTGTATGTGTGTGTGTGTGTGTGTGTGTGTGTGTGTGTGTGTGTGTGTATTGCCTATAGGAGGGAGCTCTATCTCAGAGCCCGAGCGCCGCCGCAAATCCACTTCGGAGCATCCGTGAGCCGCGGACACGGAGATGCGGACAGCGGTCTGTAGCGGATCTATAGGGCGTGTATGAACTGGACGATATGTATGTGATATGTGAATTGTGCGTCTCTATCGTCGGTAGTGTGAGATTTCATTTTTCGCCGAATGAATCTGGATGTGTAACGGGGGCTGCAATGGAGCGTCGACCTAACGCGTGAGAGCTTGTGACCGTCTATTTATTTGTAACCCTATTATAGACAGTAAGCCAAGGCAATTATCTATTACGGATTTGTTACATCTCATCCGTTGTATTGGTAAATGTTAGAATCTATGTCATTAGACACTGTAGCCGTTTCCTTTTATGATATGGTGAAGAAGCCTTAATGAATTTGTTATTAACAATTCAGGATCCAATGGTTACACAATTCACTGACAGACAGATAGGGGGCCATTTAGGCTAATTACAGACATTATCAAGGTTACCAGCCTATTTTGTTAGTGGGAATACACATTTTCCAATTATTGTAACCCTAACCCCTAACTGTAACCTACAGTGACAAATAGAACCCAGTCATGTCCAAAAATAAGAGTAGTGAGTCGGTGAAGGTGGTCGTTCGATGCCGCCCTTTGAACCGTAAAGAGGAGTCTAATGGGCCAGTAGGGGGCATACTACAGATGGACCTGCGGCTCGGGCAAGTGGTCCTCCGGAACCCCCGCGCGCCACCTAGCGAACCCCAGAAGACCTTCACGTTTGACGCCGTCTACGACGCCAATTCCAAACAGCGAGACCTGTACGACGAGAGCGTACGGCCGCTGATAGATTCGGTCCTCGCGGGCTTCAACGGCACCATATTCGCGTACGGGCAGACCGGCACGGGGAAGACCTACACCATGCAGGGGGCCTGGATGGACCCGGAGAAACGGGGCGTGATCCCCAACGCCTTCGACCACATCTTCACGCACATTTCCCGCTCCCAGTCCGACAAGCAGTACCTGGTGCGGGCCTCCTACCTGGAGATCTACCGGGAGGAGGTCCGGGATCTGCTGGATCCCAACCACGCCAACGCCAGGGCCCTGGACCTCAGGGAGAGCCCCGAGACCGGGGTGTACGTGCGCGACCTGACGTCGTGCGTGTGCAAGAGCGTCAAGGAGATCGAGGAGGTGATGAACGTGGGGAACCAGGCGAGGGCGGTCGGGGCGACGGACATGAACGAACATTCGTCCCGATCCCACGCCCTGTTCCTGATCACGGTGGAGTGCAGCCAGCCCGGGCCGGACGGACGGAAACACATCCGGGTCGGCCGCCTCAACCTGGTGGACCTGGCCGGCAGCGAGCGGCAGGCCAAGACGGGCGTCCGCGGAGAGCGCCTGAAAGAGGCCGCCAAGATCAACCTGTCCCTGTCGGCGCTGGGCAACGTGATCTCGGCCCTGGCGGACGGGCGCAGCGGCCACGTGCCGTACCGGGACTCCAAGCTGACCCGGCTGCTGCAGGACTCGCTGGGCGGCAACGCCAGGACTGTCATGGTGGCCACGCTAGGCCCCGCCCCCCAGCACTACGACGAGACCCTCACCACCCTCCGCTACGCCAACCGGGCCAAGAACATCCAGAACCAGCCCAGAGTCAACGAGGACCCCAAGGACGCCCTGCTCCGCGAGTTCCAGAGGGAGATCGCGCGCCTCAGGGCCCAGCTCAACCACAGGCAGGGCAGGAGCAAACACAAGAAGGAGGACGGGGACGGCGAGGGCTGGGAGCGGGACGGGGACGAAGACACGGAGGGCGACGAGGAGGTGGAGAAGGAGGCGCAGGAGTACGTGAAGCAGGAGGAGCAGAGGTTGGAGAGGGAGAAGGAGGCCATCAGGGAAGACCAGTTCATGTTGGCCGAGGAGAAGCAGAGGCTTCTGGGAGAGAAGGAGAGGATGATGGGGGATCTGAGGAAGGAGCAAGAAGCCACAGAGCAGCTGACCGCCAAGTACAAGGTGAGGGTGAGGGCCTGTAAGTCCAGTCTGTAGCTTTGTAGTGGGTTGTTTTTGCATGTGTCATGACTTTCTGCTTTATCAAACGCAGAAAGTCTGTTCTTCTGTCTTGTATTCATATTTTAAATTAAAATCCATATTACACTGTAGGTCATCCAGCACAAAGACCAACTTTAGCTCCCTGTTGCAAATGTGTGAACCAGACCCCTACTGTCTGTCTCTCTCTCTCTCTCTCTCTCTCTCTCTCTCTCTCTCTCTCTCTCTCTCTCTCTCTCTCACACACACACATACACACACACACACACATACACACACACAGGAGTCCACATAATCTAGGGAGTTAGATTAAGGACATGCGGTCTATGAGATAATCATGTGTGATAATCTGTTGAGCTGCTAGTAAGGAACATTATAAACAGTAAACCTGGCTGCTTCATACCTAATTACAACTGTGTGTGTGTGTGTGTGTGTGTGTGTTTGTACATGTCAAGGATGCAGCCATACCAATACTGATCCAATGTGTTACTTTACATGACAAAATGATTGAGACACATTCCTTTTTTCTCTATCAGAGAGATCTGACATCCTTCCTACATGTGTGAAAAAAACAGAAAATCATGTGCTTTGCTTTGATTTCTGACATATATGAATTCTGGTATCAGACATTAGTGACAAAGAACACCTTATGTTAGACTGGCAGCAGCCTGATATCCAGTACCAGTGTATTATGCATATTTCCTATCACAAGTAAGTGCCTGGTGTCCTTTACCCAAAGTCTGGTTGGGTGTCTTTTTATGTTTAGGCAGGAACTGAGGCCATTGTTGCTTCAAATGTCAGTTCTCTTTCCCTTTGCCCTATGCACACACACACACACACACACAAACTGGCACACACACACACACACACACACACACACAGCTGGCCTCAGAGACTGAGTCAGAGCTGCATTAATTACTTGCTCTGATTCATGCCCATATCCAGTCAATAAGTCACCCGTGCAGAATGACTGAGAGACTGCGGTCTATCCTACTGTAGCTACAGCCTGGACCGTCTAACATGAGACACCGGATCAGCTTACTGAGCCGCAGCCCTGCTACCTGCTAGCAGCCCTAGGACCTCATGTGAGGTCCTAGGGCTCCAAGACATGAGAGGAGGAAAAAGGTGTTTTCAATGGGGAGTGTGTAGGCGAATGTGTCAGTTTTATAGGAACAGTAGTGAGTCAAGTTGAGGGTCTATACTTACAGGAAAAACCCCCCTTTGCATCCTCTTACACTGTTATGTATCATCAATCTGTGATGTTCCAATGCATTCCAGGAGTTATTTTGTGATGTAATTTACTTTTTTGGTGAACCCACTTTCCCTCAACCTGCCTCATCTACTACATGATTTCCTACATTTCCCAGAATGCCTTTCGACAACCCCCAGAGAAGGGGCATGAACTTGTTCAATTCAGCTGTGGGTTATACTGCGGAATAGTGATACTCGCTAATATTTTTCTAAACAGTGTTTTAGGCGGAACTTTGCCTTTTAATATCTGTAGTAGGTGACTGGTGTGCAGGATTCATTTGGATTGTCCATTTTTGTATATTTACCAGCATCTTTTTTACTCTCAGTTTACCAGATGGAATAAATGTACATAGCAGCACACACTCAAAAAAAAAAAAAAGACATATCCCACAAATACGGAAAAATAATGACAGAGTGCTTACATTGCACTTGTGTGTTCCCCAGTACATTTTTAAGGGCAGTGTAAGCACTCTCTAGTTTTTGCCTCATCTGTAGGATGTGCTACCTTTTCTGTTTGAGTGAAGGTATGAGGTCTGGGGAAGTCCCAGGAGACGGAGCTAATGTATATTCTGTGCCTTGCAGAAACCCGTTTTCTCCAAAATGTCAATGTTTGAGGAAAAACTGGTTGGATTTCGCCCTTGATTTCTTAACATTTTACAATGCGTAATCAATGGTTAGGTCTGGATTTGAGGTCGTAAAGCTTTTTCTAGCCTATATGTGGGGGACAAAGTCAGCTTGCCACATCAGAGTTAAAAAATGGGAGAAACTGGAGATATGAGGTTTCTGACACTTGAGACCTTTTATATGCATTTCGGTGTGAGGTATCTCGCATTTTTTTCTTGTCACGTCTTTCTCCGAAACCCTGCGGGGCTAATGCTGCTTTATGCTAAACCATATCAAACCCTCTCTGATCAGACACCACCGTTCAGAGGGTCTTTCACACTGTGTTTGATGCTGACTGGGTGGCTGGGCGCCTAATGCTGTGTGATGTCAGCACAACGAATCAGCAAACCTCCCTCTCCTCTCCTCCGTCCCCCCGAGGAGGACGAGAAGGAAGATGATTATGATTGAGAAGTATTTCCTGCCTTTGATGCGTTGGTCTTTTGCTGCTGGTCTAGAGGGAAACCTGCCTACCCTCAAAAATGACGGTATTTGTTTGGAAAGATAGTCCAAGCAAATATTTCCTGTCTGACATGTGACATGTCTTCAGCGCATACAGACACAATGAATCGCAAACTAGTTATGTCAGAATGGCAAAGAAAGCCATTCTCGTCAGCAGAACTCAATATATAAAGAGAAGAAGTTGTCACACAGTGCAAAATTTATTAACCACTAACACCTGTTTCCAAGAACAGCACTGAAATACATTGACAAAACACAGCTTTTAGAGGTATTTTGTTTGTTATTTAACCTTTTTTTAACGTAGATAATCGTAAGTTCCCATAGTTCCTACTACATCATTGCTGTGATCATACAGTGTCTTCAGCCTGGTCTAAAAGACCCCAACCCAGCTTCTCTCTGATTGGCTCAGACTGAAATTAGCCCACCAATCACATCCCGTGGCCTGCGGGCTGCACTTTCCTCTCTGCTGTGGCAGCCAATGAGAGAGAGGTTGCTAGGCAGAGACACCAGACTGAGACTAGGGGCTCTGGCTGGAAATGAGCTAGCAGAAATAACCAATTACACATAATATCAGAGTCCCTGCCACCCTCTCTTCCTCCTTCTCTCCCTCGCTCTCTCTCTCTCTTTCTCTCTCTCTCACACACACACAAACACGCCACATGCAAGTAGGTCAGGAACCAGCCTCTTCAAGCTGTGTTGGGTCAGCTGGTACCTCTGCAGGGAGCTGTTAGCTAACTGGCCTCCAAGGTAGAGCGCTCCATCTGTGGATTGTGGCTGGTGTTGGTGCAACTGTTGTTTAGCCGTTGTTGTGTTGCGTTGTCTCTGCTGCTGTAGGTGCCACTAGCTTATTTTCACATGAGCAAATGGAACGAGGGAGCGTCCCTTTGGCTCCAGAGGCCAGTTGGTTCACAACAAGCACCCGAAACATCGCATGTTGGAATGTTACGTGGCTTTTCGTAGCGCGTCGCCTTCGTGCTTTCTTGTCACTTTGCTCTGGATAGTGTCAGAAAGCTGAAACAGTTTCACAGAGAGGTAGGGCTAAGCAGGAAAAACAGGCCAGTCGGGTACATGCTTGTCCTCCACATATTCTTGGTTAACCAAATCGAAATGTTAGATTCGTATTATAGCTAGCCTGTCATGACCTGCCAAGATATTACCTGCGTTGACGTATTTGGGTGTGCACGCTGTCAACAGATTGTAAAATGGTAAGAATTGATGGCTTTGAAATGCCAACAACTTTAAGAGGCAACTGAGGCAACGCTAACCAGTCAGCTGTAGGCTACAATGCAACTAACTGGTTATATTATCATCTTCACCATTAAAAAAAAGCTGAATTCTAAAAGAGATAGTTCCCGTCAACACTTCTGATTGGCTGAGATGCACTCAAAACCATCGTAAAATACCTGATAAACTCACACCTGTGACTGCACAACAGTTCATTTAAATATGAATGATATATAATAATTTTTTACATACACCTTTGTAAGCGGGTGGAGTTTTCCTTTAATGTCACTGAATAATGGGGATGGACATTTTTAGTTTATTTTTCTGTTATCTCTAAGATACTGTCATCCTGTCACACAAGAAATTATTTATTCATGCTTTACCTAGTTTATGCACTTCATTTTTTTTCAATTAAAAGAACATGATTTGAACTGTCATCCTTTTTGTACTGCATGGGAAAGATCAAATATAAAACTCTGAGTACTTTTTAAATGAGCTATGTTTTACTACTCAAGTAGATTTTTACACCAGTAATTCTACTTCCACTTAAGCAAAATGTCAGCAAAGTAACAGTGCTTCAATTGGAGTAGGATATTTTGGCACTCTATCCACCCCAGGTTTAGGCACTCAGCGTCACATCATGCCTAACAACGCCTCTTAGCGGTTCTAAAATCACCGTAACCCTCAGCCTCAAGTGGCTCATTGCTTGAACACGCTCAAGCTAACCTTTTAATAGTGCCTATAATGTGTGTTGTGCTGTTACGAAACAGTCAGGTATCAGTGGAGCAGCTGTTGAGAGCCTCGTGCTGAACAGCAGCTTCTCAGAAGGAGGCTGCTGAGTCCGTCCCCACAGCGGACTATTCTTAGATCCCCTTTTCTGGGTCAGAACTACTACAGTATCTGTCTCCCTCTTTCTGTCTCCCTCCCTTCCTTTCTGTCTCTCTGTCTGTCCCAGGCTTAAAGTGTGTTATTTGAACTCTAGACCTTAAAAGGTCCTGAATATGGTTAGATAAAGAGCGTACCCACTTTAGATAGAGAGTGTACCCACTTTCCCTCAACCTGAATCGTTTACTTCTCCTTCAGTTAGTGATTTCCTACATTGCCCAGAATGCCTTTCGACAACCCCCCAGAGAACAGCACAGCATTCAGCTGTGGGTTTTATGTGTAGGTGGAGAAATCAATAGCGATAGCATAGTACGTTTTTCCGGTCGAGAAGAAGTGAGAGTGGAGAGAGGACAATGCTCTGATGTACTGTGCTCAGTTGTTTAAATGATAAAAACACTGTAGAAGATGTAAGTTGTATTTCACACACTACCAACAACAAAGATGCAAGCTGTGGCTGCATTGCATTCTGGTCTATTGAGGCAACTGTCAGTGGAGAAATTAGTGTCTCTGCCTCTTCTACGATGGATTTCTCCCTGTATGATTGTTGAACGTCTCTTGGTGCAAAACGGTGAGTCTAGAAAGAAGCCCTTGCTCTTTGATTCTGAGGGACTGACACCAGAACATTTACTCTTAAAGGGGAGAGGAAGCATTTGATAATATGACTCTGGTTCATTTGCATTTTACCTCAGACAAGAGAGGACACTGCATTCAGTTTCTCCTCCTCCGTACAGCTGGTCTGATCACTGCAATTTTTCTAACAGGCTCACAGCATACGCTATTGGGTTTCTGACTTGGTTTGTGAGTCTTTTGATTCATCAAAACGTTCAAAATCCTTAGTACCAACACCTAACTAGCCTGTACTCCACTACTGTACTCAGGCTTCCTAGTTAACAACCAACCCCGTGACGTAAGCGCTGACAAAAACAAAGATGGCGGCGCGCTAGGCTACAAATATAGCACAAAGGCATTTTCAAAAATAGATTTTCTCAACAATGGCTTACTTTTAAAATGTTATTTTTATTGTAGTACATCTTAGTAATACCCAAAACTCTATGTAGGTGTCAATTTCGTTGTTTCATCTCCCCTTTAATGTTGTAGATAGCTGAAGACAAATTAGTGCCACAATCGAATTTTTTTTTTTCTTCTTAAGTTGGCTAACGACATGAGCTAATGTCATTAGCTAGGCTAGCTAAATGACTGGTAGTAGCTGACTTTGTGTTTTGCTAGCAATAGCAAAAGCAGCTTGCAGTACTTCTGGCTGTGCAGGATTCTCAGAATCAAGGCAGACCGGTGCGCCTCGTGTTTTAAAGCCTACAAAGTGAGTCTTGTCTGATCAAGGCCTTGAAGTATTTTAGGGTGGATTGTCCCTTTAAGTAGGGGTGCTGTGTGTTCCCCATTCTCTTGGTTCTGTTTGTAAGTAGCCTAAAGTTAAGAGCTAACTGTCCAGGAAATGGAGGAAGGCAACTTGCCCAGCAGCAGGGATGATGATTGAATCCTTCAGATGAAAAAACAAGTTTGTTATTGAGCAGCCGATGTATTTACATCAAATCATTTATTTTGTGTGAATGTTCACATAACCAGAAAGTACACACTCTCAACTGACTAGTCTATAGGTTGCTGTCTGTTATAGTTGTTGACAGTTTACACTGCCTCATAATGTTGCCTGTGTATTAAGGCCTTATAGAAGGCTTATTCTGCATCCTGCCAGCTGGATTGCAGCCAATCAGAATGCACGGTCAACAACAATACCCATTGCCTCATGGGAAATATCGGCAGCATAACACGCACACGCACACACACACACACACACACACACACAAATACATGTACGTGCACACACATTTGAACTTTCCAAAGTAGCCTATACGCATGCATGCAAGCACGCACACTGTAACTTTACACACACACACAAACACACACACACACACACAGCCTTGTGGGTAGAATCGCTTTGTTTCCTGTTTATGTAGCTGCCTTCCTGTCCAATTAGAGGAGGGAAAATCCTGAGTAGGGACAAGAGGTTTGTGTGTGTGTGTGTGCGTGCGTGTGCGTGTGTGTGTGTGTGTGTAAGTGGGTTGATGAACAGAAAGAGCTCATCACTGCTCTCCATCTTTCAGCACGGAAGGCTGCACCACTGAAATATTGATGAATCAACTCTGTGTGTGTCCATGTGTGTGCGTATGTGTGTGCATGTGTGTGTGTGTCGAGGCCCGTATGTGTGTGCACATGAATTGAGCATCCAGTCTTGGGATCAGAGAAGGCAGAGACATTTATTATAGAATACACACTTCTCTCTCTCCCATACAAAGAGGCAGAGAGAGGAGAGAGAGAGAAATGTCTGCATTTAAAACTAACATTACCAGATCAAATATATTCATGTCACTCAAGGCGAGGAAACAGGTGAAAATGGCAATTTTGGCCATTTGGTGCCGAGATATTATTATATTTTGCTTGTATAACTGCTGTAGTTTCATAAAATATACAGAACAATCATCAAAAACCACTATAAATAGTTGATTTATACATTTTTATACCAGCTGTGCCAAGTACTCTAAGTACAAAATTAACTATTTTAAAATTTTAAAATTAATTATTTTCCCTCTATGCAAAACTTCTTTTTCCAGTTCAACTTACAGGGGCTTTTTTCATATCTTTTGTCATTTCTATTTCATGAGGTATTGTATATGAAAAAATATCAGTACAAAGTGGCAGGTGTATAGACTGTGGGTCGACATTTAAAGAAAGAAAACCCTCTTTGCAATTAGAGCGTCTTTGCTGAAAACAGTGTGTAGCTTTTTCTTTCTTTACATGGCAAAAACATCAACAAATATGAATTTTTTTTTTTTTCCATAAATGAAGTATTTTGTAAAAGATTCATCAAAAAAAAAAAAAACATTTTTACAAATCCCTATTCTATTCGGTAATTCCTGAGAAAGAAGCAGGAAAAGACACTGCGAATGAATGCGCCGAGGGAAAATAGTATTCCAACGACATGCAAATCTGTGTGCATTTTTATGAGCTCATTTGAATATTTCAGTAACAACATAAATGTGTTTGTATTTGTGTCCATACTCAAGATCTAAAATTTCATTCTGCTGGGATGAAAGGATTTCCCCCCCCCCCTCTTCTTCTGTGGTGCCTGGCCTTCAAGTTGTGCTGACTGCATGTTACTGTGTGGTAGAGGGAGGACAGATGACTGAGAGTGAGTGAAGGGTAATGAGGTTTAGGCTTTAGGTTGGTGTTCCTTAAGTGGTTGATGGGGATCTCTCTCTCTCTCTCTCTCTCTCTCTCTCTCTCTCTCCCCCCTGTTCAATATCTTTCTCTCTCCTTGTCTCTTTCACTTTATTTCCCCCTATCTCCCTCTCTCTCTATGTGTGTCTCTTCCTAGCAAGCGTTCTGTCTCTCTCTCCGTTGCACACACACACACACACGCACACACACGAGATCTGTTGTCGTCACATTGTATTTATAGCGTGGCTGCTCCCAGCAGGCCCAGCCGCGCTGTGATTGGCTGGCTGACGCCGACGAGCCAGCTCAATATGCAGCGCTTCCCGTTCCGTTCGCCTTCCTATCGGGAAATGCCAGAAGAAGTCACACACACACGGTTATACGTAGACACACACACACCCACACAGATTGTACATACATAGATACATGCTCACACACACACACACACACATAAAAACTGTTACGCACATACAGATGCATCACTGTTTTCATGCATTTAGCTGTCGAAATGTGTAAATACAATTAAAATTCATCATCTGGCCTAATTGCTCAGAACGTCTCCCCCCAAAAATAACAGTTACAATTGCAAATACAGCACAAATATCCATGTATCACGACATAAATATCCGATTAAGAGCTGTTCTTCACTGCAACACCTACTGGAACTGATCCTGGATCGGGCCCAGGAGCGAATCTGGCTCTCCGAACCAAAATGACTCCCGCTTATCAACAAGAAATCTGCAGGAAAAACAGTGAGATACTTGTACTCTCACACACACACACACACACACACACACACACACTGAAGCATACAAAGGATGCTTTATAGACCAATCAAAAGAGAAAGAGAGAGGCAGCCTGGACAATAGTTGGAGCTGGGAGGTAATGAGCTGTAGATAGAGAGAGACGTACTTTAGCTCTCTTCTGACCTTTGGAGATCATCAGCTTTCTGGTTTACATCTGTCTGTGTGTGTGTGTGTGTGTGTGTGTGTGTGTGTGTGTGTGTGTGTGTGTTCGCATGAGCGCCTCTGACTGAAACCTGGATCTGCAAAGCAAGCCCGAAAATAGAAATAGTGACATGACCGATACGTCAGTCGTCTGTCGTTCGGAGGAAGGTCGTCTGGATTGCCACTGAGTCATCCCTCTCCATCCTCCCCCTCTTCCTCCTCTCCTGTCTTCCCTTCATCTTCACCTCTGGTACACCAGCTAAGATGGAAACCGATGCTGTGTATATAGATAGCAGGCTTCTCTTCTTCTCTCGCGTCCCAAGCAACTCAATTTCACATCAAAAAGGGGATCACAATACACCAGGACAGCGTTACAAAGCATAAATTTGATTGCTGTTGTTGTCCTACAGGGATCCAGTATACATTACCCTGCACTGCACTGCCCCCATAATCCATTTTGTATTGCCACAAGTCAGGAGCAAATACAATAGAGTCTAACCTAACAAAGTTAGTCCTGTCATGTACTGTATATAGCATGGCTGCTGAAACAGGCGACTGGCCACAGATGATGAAACTGGAATTGAATTGATGTTGAATTCTCCATAGAGGATAAGCAATATCATTATTCAGTTTTAACCCTACAGTTTAAAACGTAAAATTTAAACATTGCATGTATTATGGAGGCTCACAGGACGTTTCAGTTTTGCTCAAACATGACTAATTGATTCTGAAAGATAGCTGAAACTCTTTTTTTTTTGTAAATGTGTGTTGTACTGTTTTCAACACTTTTACTATTACAGTTTATGATTTTTGTAATGTTGAGGCCTTCAATATGTCACGTTACCTTTAAAATAATTCCTTTTTCATTCACCAGACACTTCTGGTAACAAAGTTTCTGTATTGGCATTTAAAGATAACTGAAAAACAGCTTGTTAGCATTGTTAGCTACAGCTAGCCATAAGCGAGCCCATTAGCATGCAGCTTGCAGCTAGCAGCACCCATTGGTTTCAACAAGGAATGTATGCTAACAATGCTAGCAAGCTGGTTTTAGGGTAACGGAGGGACACATACAGTATATATTGCCATCTTGTATCTCCAAAATTCACAAGAAAAACAGCCTTGTTTTTAGCTGGTATGCATTTGTGAGTTCAGCTAACTGGGTTTTGAAAGGGTTTTGTAAGCCCAAGGGACTCATAGAGTGCCTGCTGGAGAAAAACAGAAATATAGTACAATATAGTATAACTGACTAGTAGACTGACCATTCATTGCCTGTATTGTAAAATCTACACATAAGGAGTTAGTGGTCTATATAACCAGGGTACGAGGGGTATGAGATATATGAGAGAGAGAGAGAGAGAGAGAGAGACAGAGAGGGGGGGGGGGGGGGAGAAAATCCCTCACATGAATCAGCCCTTTAATGAAGCTGAAAGAATATGACAAAACACAAAGAGCAGCAAACCAGGCAGTCACACACACACACACACACACACACACGCATAGTACACTAGCCACAGAACACAAAGACAGCTCAAAACAAAGAGGCTTTCTGTAAAGACCTGCTGTAGACGCATCCTCTCTGAAGGACATCACTGTACACTGTGTGTGTGTGTGTGTTTTTGTGTTCTGTCACATAATCGAGTGGACTGTATGGTGTGCTAAAATTATAAAAGAATGGACACACACATGTTTTACACACACATGCGCATGCACATACATACACATAGACACACATTGGCTCCGTTTCTATGTAGAGTCCCGAGATTGGAATGTGGCCTATACAAAATGGTTGTGGCCCCTACCCTTCTTTGGGCCTCTTTTCTCTTTTCCCTCCTCTTTCTTTCTTTCTCTTCCTTACTTTTTTCCCCATCTCTCTCTCTCTCTCTCTCTGTCTCCTCTTCTCTCTCTCTCTTCCTGTTTCTCTTGATTCATTTTAAACTTCTACCCTTAGGACAGGGATCAGTCAGGGACAGATAAAGACAGAGCAGTGTGTGTGTGTGTGTGTGTGTGTGTAATGCACCTCCAAGACAGATTGCATCACCGCGACCCTCAGCCTTTAATCTCCACAGTAACCAGAGATGCTGTAACCAGAGGCGTGGAATGATAATGACTCTCCATCGCTCATTCATACACTTAAAGCACCTTTTGCAAAACCTGCACCTTACATTTTGATTGTTAACTGTACAAATAACATCAGGGCTCCTATGACTACACAAACGTTTGGTAAATATGTGCCATAATCAACTTATAGTTGTCCAACCAGTACATTTATACAAGTTTCACCTTTGTGTGTGCTGTATTTAGTGTGGTAGAGTACATATACTAAATCCTTTGAGATGATGCTAAGCTAGCTCGTACAGGGGGCTTTCAGGTGATGTAACACACCTTCTGGCGGCCATGTTGGAAGTCCACAGTTAAAGGGCAACAATAGCTGAGGACAGCCGATCACATTTCTAAACTTGTGACTCAGTATCAAACAGACGTGGTTAGTTTCTGTACAGTTTTTGGCACAGAACTATCTAAGTTTAGCTAATGTTAGCTTGTTAGTTAGCTAGCTATTAGCAGTCCTCGCAGTCAAGTAAAACTGCGAAAAGTCACATTTTTGTTCAGGTTAATTGGGCTGACTCTTCTCAAGATAGGCCTACGAACCTGAGAGCTAAAGACAAGACAGTTTACTGTGTCATGCAAAGTAACCTAAATGTGGAAACAAATCTACCTTATCAGACTATCCACCTTTAGCTAGCAGCATTGTTTCAACTTTTAGCTCTTTTTCAGGTATCTCACTTTTTCTAGCCTAGTTGTTATTATTGTAATTATTTGTGTGCTTCCAATTCTCCAATCAGTCCTTCAAAATGGCACCGGTGGTGGCAAAGCCTGTATTGTCAGCTAAACATAGAGCATACATACAAGCAATACATCATAGTGAATTAAATAGTAATTGAACATATTTTCCAAAAGGTTGTGTATTCTTTTAAGATACTAAGACATTATTCTTCCAGCAGAAATGGTACGAACATGGATGATTTTCTAGTCAGGAAGTTATGATGGACATATGTTTACAGTCCTATACCCCACTGACAAGAAGGTGCAATGTTGTGTCTTTTCTTTCTGCGAGTGTTACATGGTATGATGTAACTTGTGGCCTAGTTTTTGATCCAGGTCATAACCTCAGTCGTTGTATTTCTCATACTCCCAATGCCACATCTGAAGCGCTGCCTAGTTTTAGCAGAGCTCAGCTTGTTGTGGCATGGTGACATCATTGCGATGCTAAGCTGGCCATGTCCAGCTCCATCTGCCTCGTCAGCACAATGTCTGCACTGACTGCTGCAGTCCAGCCAAACACTGCGCTTAACTGTTACATGTCCAAATGAACTCTGTATTCTGTCATGCATGCATTCTTTATCAGTTGATTTTACCGCTTCATTTGTATGTCCAGCTAATACCAAGAACAATATCCCAACCTAAGACATTGTTTTGTTATTGCATCATGATGTCATTACGTTGTCACACAAAATTTGAATGATGAGCTCCCCATTAATCATGTTCCCCTGTTGGTTAGCATGATATGAACTCTATCCTAAATATTACTGTGTGGTTTTCCAAGGCAATGGAGAGCAAGCTGCTGGTCGGTGGGAAGAACATCATGGATCACACCAATGAGCAGCAGAAGATGCTGGAGATCAAACGGCAGGAGATCGCCGAGCAGGTAAATGTGTGTGTGTGTGTGTGTGTGTGTGTGTGTCTATGTGTGTATGTGTGTGTGTAGGTATTCAAGCAGTTGCCTCAAAGGGTAGAAGGCTTAGAGAGCACATTTCGTACGCTGCACTGTAATGTTTGGCAGTTAATTGAATTGAACGGAATGGACTGGAATGGAAAGTGTGTGTTCATGCTTTCAGTCGCGTACGGAGAGGGAGATGCAGCAGCAGATGCTGGTCCAGGATGAGGAGACACTGGAGCTGAGGGAGACTTTCACCTCCCTGCAACAGGAGGTGGAGGCTAAGACCAAGAAACTCAAGAAGGTAACACACACACACGCATACATCTTCAAATGCACACGCAGGAATACACACGCACACAACACACGCATATTCCTTTTATTTCTCCTAATGTCAGTGTGTCCCTCTTTACCCCCGTGACCCCTGAACCCCTGAACCCCTGACCCCGACCTGGACCCTAACGACCCCCCTGCCTCGGACACACACTCCGTCCGGACACACACTTAAAAAACCCAGTACCTCAAGGTTTGTCCTGCCGTCCCCCGTCTCTCTTGCTGGACCTAAGACCTCCCTCTTCACGCTGTCCATGCTAACCTTCTCAGTCTGGTTTTTCCCCCCTCCTGCTCCACCTCCTTCAGGATCCTCCCAGTAACTCGCTGTGAAATCCCCCAAAACAACACTCCAAACCCTCCTCCTCCTTGCCCCCAGCTGCCCTGTGGTCCCAACTCTTCTCACTTCCCCACTCGCTGCACTGCCCCCGCCAGCAGGACTAACCCCAAACAATGGATTGTGTGTGCGTGGATGAAGACCTGACTAATGAACCTGTGTTGACCTCTGGTCCCCTAACCCGGCACGTGTGCCACCCTCCCCACTCCCTCTGCATGGTGACCTTGCTCTGAGGAAAGGAAGCGCTTTTCACACTGTGCATTCATCGGACAGGTTTAGCCATTAGGCCGAGGCTAACCCCGCATTCACACTGCGAGTGCCTTGTTTCTCTATCAATGTGATTTCGTTTCATGAACAATACTTCCGCCTAGCGAGTGCAAAATGAATTATATTGATTCCAGCCACCCAGAGCTTCCCAGTTCTCTGCCACGTTTATCTGAAAGACTACAGGAATAAATGTCTCAAAAAACAATGCTTGGAGAGTGGCTTCATCCATTGTTAGGGTTGCTCACAGTGTGAATGCGGGGTAAGAGTCAGCCAAGAGATAATATAGTCCCCTTTATACGCTGCCAAGGTTAGCCCAGGGTTAAGATCTCAAATTCTGTTGTTAACCCTGCCAAGTTGCAGCTAACCTAGTCCCAATAACCTAAAAATGTCTAAAAAAAAAAGTCGGAATGCGACTCATTCAAAACCTTGTAGGAACTTTTGACCACATACCGTGCAGCAAGAAGTGTCAAAAACTGGTTCTGATGCAATGGCTGCCTCCTTGAGTATACAAAACAGACAGATATGAAAAATAATCATGGATTTTGATGTTAAAGTCCACTTTGTATGTCTCACTTCTAGCAATGCAGACCAAATTTCAAGCTAAAGGTGATGTAAGGACCAAAAAAAACCAAAGAAACCCAAGAAGTAGCTTTTTATGATGTAGCAGTATAGCCTTGTATATTAGTCAAGCTATCCTCCGAGGCTTCAGATTGGCTGTGGTCAAACTCAAGATGCAAGTAAATTCAAATGAATTGCAGCGTCATCGTTCAGGCTAGTGCTACAGCAGACTACAGCAGAAGTCTAGACTAGCTAGACCTGGACTAAAGTCAGGGTTAGACCATTTAAAGAAAATGCTAGTGTGAAGCCCAGTTCAGTCGGTCCTGGGCTAACTCAAAGAATGTGCAGTGTGAAAGCTCGGGAGCGAAGGAGGAAAAGAGGGGGAAGAGGAGGGAGGGCGGGAGGGACGGTTGCCATGTTGCCACGCTCGTATTGGCCGGCCATTTCTCCAGACACCAGTGCCTCCAGTGCTGTTGCTACGGGCAACCAAACTGCAGTCTGGTAGAGACCAGTTCATCAGTGACTGCGCCGGGTGACATCTCTCTCTCTCTCTCTCTCACTCTCTCTCTCTCTCTCTCTCTCTCTCTCTCCTAGCTGTATGCCAAGCTCCAGTGCATTAAAACCGAGATCCAGGATGTGAACGATGAGCATGTGAGGAGCCGACAGGAGCTGGAGCAGACTCAGAACGAGCTCACCAGAGAACTCAAGTTCAAGTGAGTTGAACAAATACTCCCCATGTCCTCAGCAAATACTGCACACGCTTTCATCAGCAAATACTCACATCCATGCTCCAGAGGAATTTCATTATGCTGAACACAGAGATGCTGAAATAATCAACAACAGCTATCAAATGACACTTGCATCCCAAACATAGTACTCCAGTTAATTAAGTCCGACATGCATTCTCACAACTTACTATTTAAGCAGCAAATAACATAGTTGCCTCACAAACTCCCTTATTAGTATATTTTCCTATACATAATATGGCTCACATATGAATATTTCTGTATATTGGCAATGTTGACTGATGCAAAACCTTATTAACACTTGAAACACTGGGGATTTGCAGCATATATGATTTGCATATATTAACAATGTAATATTTTGCTATAAATAAACAACCATAATAAGCGGAGTTTTGATGTGTGTTGTGCGTATGCAGGTATCTGATCATAGAGAACTTCATTCCCCCGGAGGAGAAGAACAAGATCATGAACAGACTGACCTTTGACCCCGAGGAGGACCAGTGGAAGTTCCAGCCTCTCGTCCCTGCTGAAAGGTCAGTGTGGAATGTGGGTTTTGGACCTTCAAATATTCCCATTTGGGCCGTCCTGGCGGGTTAAGGTGCAAACCATGTACTCAAGAATCAGGACTCGTGACCTTTGACCTTTGACCTTTGTGACATGTCTGTCTCCATCTCGTTTCCTGTCACTGTCATCACTGGAGAGAGAGTTAGATCATATTTTGTTAGTAGAATCTTAGATATCTTGGCTGGTGCTTTATGAGGAGGCAGGAGATGCTGGTATTTCCAGTATTGATCTCTTATTGATTTTGTGTTTCTTATTGATTCCCCCTCTTCTCTTCCACTATTCAGTAAGTTCTCCCAGATGAAGAAGAGGCCGGCATCCGCAGTCGGATACAAACGACCCATCAGCCAGTACGCCAGGGTTGCCATAGCGATGGGAGCTCATTCCAGATACAGGGTAGGTGTGTGTGTGTGTGTGTGTGTGGTATTCCAGTATGTCTGCTGAATGTGAGGTTGACCACCACTTACCACGGCTCGCTTTGTGTGTGTGTTTGTGTGCGTATGTGTGTATGTATGGATTTGTATAGGCTGAGAACATCATGTTCCTGGAGCTGGACATGACTCCTCCCACCACCGCCTCGTTGGATCGTTCATCGGAGGCAGAGCTTAACCGAAGCCCCTCGCTGGACAACTCCCCCACCAAGGACAGAGCCAGGCGCGTCCGAAAGTCTCGCTCCTGGTAATCCTGAACCCCTACCTCACCACCATATCAACTGAAACACTTTGAACCTAAACTCTTTGATTTTACTTGATAGGACACACTCACATCATCAGCATAGCAACATATACAGTAGCAGCAACTGTATTTGCCTTAGTTAGAAAACAAGTAAGTATTTATGAGAAACGATTAAAAGCCTGGTCCTCAGTAATGGACGGTGGTGAAGCAGGAGGATTTTAGAATCTGATGCAGTTATTACCAGATGTGACTGGCTAAAAAAGATATATAAAAAATGTTTCTACAATGAAATGAATGCCACAACAGATTAGTCTGTAAAGTTATAAAATTTTAAAAGAAGCTTAAAATACGAAACAGAGAAACAGAGTTCACCTGGTTCCTAATGGAAGATTTGTGCATTTTTGTGTTCTAGCACAGTGGTTCTCAACATGGGGTCTGGGGACCACCAAGGGTCCTTGAGGGGGTTCAAGGGGGTCCCCAGCAAATTGATAAATATTAAACTTCACCATTATTATAATTAAGTTAACACAATTAGAGAATGTAGAAAAATGACTAGTTATCTCTCTGGTCATGGAATTCTGGACAAAAACATATCTAACAATAAAATAGATAGATTTGGTTTGAGAGACAAAATCTATTTACTCCCATGTTCTTTTTAAGATTATATTGAAAGGCTACATGTTTAGGTCTGGACACATATTTAGACAATACCTTGACATTTTTCATTTTAGTTGGTTATTTTTCCTTGTCACATTGTGGGAAAAATGCCCTGCATTTGCCACGTGTGCCTCTTAATTTGAATGAGAAATGCTCCGATTGCTGAAGAAAAATAATCTGCTAATATTCAAAATATCAAGTTATCAATTGATATCATTGCAAATGTATATCGGGGGTCTTGTTAGTTGAAGACTTTATCTTGTGTGTAGGAAACCAGATGCTACTACTCAGCCTGGATCAGACTGGTGTAACTGGTTTAGAGTCGCTGCATCTCTAAACCGGATTGTCCAGGATTAGCCACACCCTCTAATCTGATGGTTTATCTCCAACTGGCTCAACAGCCTGTAATCCCAGTGCTGTTGACTAATCTCATTAACCTGTGTCTAGGTTGTATGTGAAGGCAGAGATTGGGCATTAGCTCCTTTTGGAGGGAAATAATCCATATCTGAGTGTGGTGATTTTTATTTCCTCTTCTTGTTTGCAGGTGCCAGGCCCCGAAAACCATCACCACCTCCTCTTCCAACATGTCCTTGGCAGCGTGTCACACTGCCACGCCCGCCGCCGCGCAGTGAAGCAGCGAAGCTTTAGCGAGCGTTGTTTTTTATTTGTATTTATTCGATTCCTCCTCTTCCTCCTCCTCTCTTCCTCTGCCTCTTTCTGTCGGTGATTAAGGGAAGGCTACTGTAACGGGGGAATGAACTCATGACGGGACAGGAGATGAACTTACGAACCTCAGAGACTCTGTAAAACACTTGATCCGCCTGTTCTTCGGATGGAAAGACTCACCCACCCCCCTCCTCCCCTGCATGTATGAGACCAGGAGCCTCGGGTCATCCTCTTAACATTGGCTGCAGTGCAATACTGCCCAGACTAGACTGCTGTTGTGTGTGTGTGTGTGTGTACAGGGCTGTGTGATTGCCTGTTTGTGTGTGTGTGTGTTTCTAATTGTGATAAATGCGGAACTGAATGGTCACAAACTAGCCGCACGAAACTGCTTGAATCTCCTGTAAGATATCAGTGTACATATTTCCTGTTATTTGGGTTTTTGGGGGCAGGTATGAGCTATTTCCTGGGGACAGGGGGAGAGGATCGGTGTGCTTTGGGTTGAGCGTAGTAGAAACGAATGCTAGAACATGTAATGGGTGCTGTGGTTGTTCAGAAGACACCGGGTACTTTGAACGTCATGGTTCAGACCTGGCTGATGACCTTTGTCACATGTCATCCCCTTTCTCTCTCATCATTCCTTTCTCTCCCCACAGTGAACTATGTAATTTAGCAGAAATGCCTTAACAATAATGTAAAGAATATTGATATAACGAGGCGTGTCGCACCTCCAAAATGTTCTCATACCATGTCCAACCTTAGGAGTCATTTCATTGGGATTTCATGTACTTTATTTATCCCCCAATGTGGAAATGGTCTTTTCTCCCCCTGGTTGAGGTCCTTTGGTTGAGGGAAACTAGCCAAACAATCAATTGCATTTATCAGCAAAAATGCCTTTTTGTGGGAATGATGATTTTACCTTATTCCCACGGCGGCCATTTTGAACAATCAGGGTGGGAATTCTACGTGGAAGATTGGCTTATATAAAACAATCACTACTTTAATACATAAGTGAGTATTTCAGATAACCTAACAGCTATCAAGTTAGCTAGCAGTCTCGGGAACAACTACAGCGACTGCGTGAATTCAGCAGAAGTTAGCTAGCTTACTCGCTAATTAGCAGCTAGCTACTTAGGCTAGATTCTGGTATTAGCTATAGTGGGCCAAATATATTACTAAAATGTGAACCTATCTCTGTAGTATTTACATTCATTTGTTTCTGATACATTTTTCAGCGGGGAATCTGTGAAAATATAAATGAAACAATACATGTTTGCTGTAGATTCCCCACCTCAAGTGTGACGTAAATTCAAAATGTCTGCCGTGGGAATATCCGTTAAACTCGGACATCCACCTACTGCCTATTAAACCTCAGACTGGTGAAAGTGTAAGTGGGCCGTCTGGGGTGTATGGTCTAGTGTCCCGGGGTGCTTTACTTCCTAGGGGTTAAGAGGAGCAGACAGGGGGTGAGGAAGAGGAGCAGACAGGGGGTCAGGCTGACTAATCTATCACTGTATTATTGATGCCAGGGCTCCTGTTGCAGCTGAACCCCCGTCAGGCACTAGAAAAACACAGAGTGCACCAGTCAGCCTGCTAAACTGATTCAGCTACAGCGTACTACTGAAACATTTCAAATTATCCGTGTCCTGCAGACTTCCCAAACCTCACATGTCATCTCACATGGTTTTTTTACCCAGTTTTTACACAGCTATTGACTCATGACAGTGTCCTCTGTGTGTAGAAAATGTTTCATGACCCGAACACCAAACCACATTCATAAAACATGAAGAAATATCAGAAATATTTCTCAATTCCTGAAAAGGTGACTTGATTACTTTCGTTACATGCTAACGTTCATTACATGCATTCATTACATGCTCTGTGTCTATCCTGGGGTCATTTTAAAGGTATACTGACACAGTTAAGGCAGCTTCTTCTCAGCAATACAACAATCATCCTCAGCAAATGCTAAAATCATCTCCCGAGAATATCAACTCAAATGTAATAGTTGGAAGAAAGTGGCAAAACGGCACTTTCAGGGTCTGCCGCTGCTTTGAACAAATGTATGTGTGTTGAATTACTTCGTCTCAGGCACTGACTATTGTACACTGAAGATTGTATATGTTCAATGATGAGTATCTTGGTACATTACTGCCCCGATGTGTTAAATGTGTGAAATATTCTGTGGCTTCATCCAAATTTTCATTTTGGTGCTTTATGGTGGAGGTTAAAAACATGTCAGTATATCTTTAACGAGGTGAAGAACTCAAAGCACTGCAGATGGAAGTGTATTATATTGACATACGGTAGCTATGGAACTGTGTGTTCTGTAAAAAGACACTCAGATCCGTTCAACTCTGTACATTTCTATGGGAACATTTTGTAATATGGCACCGTCCGACAGGCCACAGTTCTGGGTGCTGCGCCTCAGATATAGATATTGAGATATTGATATACACGCAGCGTTTTGAGGCAGTGAAGATGCCAACAATAATGACCAACAATTCTTATTTTAATGATATTTATTCTTTATATCTCATTATGCTATTCACATTGATTTGATTGGTCTAAACTCTAAACTCCTATTGATCATAATGGCTTATAATATCATCCATCTACATTCCCCATGCCTCTTAGGGTTGTAAAATATTGTACAAATGTTGTGGGGGCGGGGGAAGGAAGGAGGAAGAAGAGGGATGCTGATGAAAAGGCGGGGGGGGGGGGGGGAGCTGGATGCCGGGATCCGAGGAGAATCAGGAAGTGTGAAAGGACTGTGCGAGGAGGCGGGTACTGAGCCTGTTTCCATGGTAACGTGCCAGTAAAGGGGTATGGGGAGGGGAGGGGAGGGGAGGGGAGGAGAGGGGGTGGGGGGGGTCTATGTATGTAACATGGCGGGCCAGTCTGGCTGAGCTCATGTCTGGTTGACTACTGAAAAAAAAAAAAAAAAAATCCAATAAAGACACTGTCACAGGCGCCTGCTGGTTTTTCAGTCACGTCAACTGCTCAGAATAATAGCTACAGATTGCATTCAGGTTTATTGTGTGTGTGTGTGTGTGTGTGTGTGTGTGTGTGTGTGTGTTGTAGACAGAGATGGCTAGTACTTCTCATTCTGGGCATGTGCAAAATTGTCCTCAAGACCAATGATGTGAGCGTAAACAAAAAGAAGGGTAAACTATGGAGTCCATTTGGAAATTACCATAAGACAGTTAAGCACTAGTAAAAAATCTATTATAATTCATGAGGTTATTCATTCATGTTTCATAAAGTCATACTAGGCCCCAGTTTCCATATTGTACGTAGTATGACTATATTGTGAAGATCTATATCAATATGAAAAAGTGGGTATAAAAGGTGGGTTAATGAGGCGTCATCACTGCTCAGTCTTCAGTATATGAATGATGTTATAAGAATATTGCCAATGAATCAGTCAGTCTTTTTCAGCCAGGGTGACACACACACACACACACACAATCAGTAACCTCACCAGGTGCTGGATGCACACACTCATGTCTCTTCATGATTTGTGTGTAACACGCACCACACATATTCAGGCCCTGTGGTGACTCATGGGTGACTGACACGCACACACACACACACACACACAGGTCTGTAAATTCAGTCAAACAGCTTGAGTCATAGTAGTAGTAGACTTACAGCCATACCAGAGGTTTCTTCACCACCTGCCAGTGTCAACATTTAATCATTTATAACCAGGGAGCAGTTTGAAGGGTGATGAGTTCATGTTCAAAAATTAATCAGAAAATTTATTAGGGAAATAGTATCATCCAATAATTTGTTTAACTATTAATTGTCATAATTAAAAATAGTCCTACAAGACCTCAATGAGACCCAGTTCCTTCTAGCACTGATCAGACCTATTTACCCAATTTATCTAATCATCCATCATTTAGCTCTTATTCCTTTAATTGCAATGAACTGTTGGAATATTCAGCAGCTACCATGTGTCCTGTTTCTCTGTAATTTATCAGAGGTTATGCAATTGGATACTGCATTGCTGCACACTGAGGAGCGTCCCATCTGGGGAATGACTGGTAGGTATTGTCTTAGAGCCAGGTAGACTGTTGAAAGCAGCATGGAGTCCAACAGTGGATGTCTCTTATAGGCTACTGCTGCCCTCTGCTGTAATAGTAGAAAATATCAGTGCTATCTGCTGCACCAGTTAGATGTGAGATCAAACGTAGGCTAGTTTGAACATAAGTCTGAATTGATGTATTTCTAAAATGTAGAAATATATGTGGCTCCAGTGCAGACGTAAGTTAAAACTTAAAGGAGCCCTATACAAGGAATTCAAATGTTCCTCTATGTATACACATATATGATTGAAGATGTTTCATGGAGAAAGTGTTAGAATTAGATTTTGTTTGAGTAGTGAAATTTCAAGTTTTTAAAAGCATTTTCAAACACCAGGAAACGCATCACAGCTGGACTTGATCCTGATTGGCTATCCTCTCTATTACTGGAATCCTTTCAATCAGGCCAGTTTGCAGCATATGAACTGACAACCCCAGCTTCAGTTAGAGCTGGTGTTGTTGGCCAATCAGGGTCAAGTATTTCAATAAATAGCCTTTTTAACTAAACTACATTTATTTGGAAAACATCATAAAGTACATTTTTCTTATTTTGAGTCATGGTATATTTGAAAACAAAATCATGGGACCTGAATAATATAGGACCTTTAAAACACCAATCCCCCACCAGGTGTAAAGTCTTTCGTAAAGTGTCCCTTGGCATGGCATATAGATTTGATAGATGTAAAACTTGCTGGAGAACCAGGAGGAACAACACAGAGTGGTTTACAACATTAAATTAGATCACTGAACTGTTGGGGGGCCAAACTGCAATTATAGCTGGCTAACAATACAATAAATAACATGTTTCCACCATATTAGTTAAAGGGGGAATTCCATGAGGCCTTTCCCTTTGAAAATAAATAGTTAAACCAACTGATGTCATTTTTGTTGTCTGTATACATAGACTTTTGTCTATGTATACAGACACTGTGTTGTTGTGGGTATGGGAGATAAATGTACTAGATAACGTACCTATCTGTTGACATTTGGTAATGTTAAATTAGCTAGTAGAACATACTTTTCACAATTGCGTAAGTTAGCAAATATTAACATTAACATTGTGCCCCATTAATTTGAGCACAAGAAACTGATTTTGGCTCATGTTATTGTCAACAGCAGGTGAAAACATGAGCCTCCTACACATTTCCTCTGAAAAGCCTCTGAGCAGTTTTATGGTTTAGTGCCCAGTTTAAAGGTATTTTGGCATTATGCGTCACTGGGCACCATAGATGTAATCCTAGCCACTCTCCTGTCTCACAGCTTTTGCCCAATCTAGTTCTAGTTCCCTAGAGTGTGATCTGGATTTTCACCTGCCAAAGTCAGAATAAAGGTTATACTGTATTTAGAGCAGAAAGCTTTGGGCAGTGCTGGGATTCCTCTGTAGCTCCCCCTCTTGGCGTTATGGTGTGTACACACACACACACACACACAGGCCCTTAAAGAAGTGAGGACCAGCAGATTTTTATCATCTTTTTATTTTTCTTTATTTATTTTGATTTGGTCCTCACATAGAAATATAGGAACGATTATGTAATTAAGGATACAAATGTGGTAATTACATCATTAGTCAATATCATTATTACATCATCTGTTAAAAATATGAAGCAATTACCGACAGTAAATGAAATAATGTGATTTTAATACATTATCCAGGGTTTTACTGCATTAACATTTCTTTTATTTTTAATTTTCAACCCATTTAGAGGGACATTTTATTAGATTGTGACAAATTACAACATTATCTGACAGTTGTTACATATTCAGTTCCTATAGGGGACACCATGTGACAGACTGACCATGTGCCGAACTACTCAAACCAGTGATGTCACCATTCAGTACATGGCACCTGGTACATTTTTTACCCTCACAAGAAATGCATTTACTGATTGTTATGTGCTTTTATGCCTGTGTGACACGAGCAGAGTAATCTAACAGGGTAACGCTATAGAGATCAGAGGGAAATTCACATCTGAGCTCCTCCACCGGGCTCAGGAACCTTACTCTGGTCTCGTTCAGCCACGTGAGGAAACTCCTCAGGTGGGGACCGCAGTGGAACCGATTCATCCTCAGGTCGATGGAGCGGAGAGAGCGGAAGGCGGCGGGGTCGGGGGAGGCTATGAAGTTGTCGGAGAGGTGGACTTTTCTCAGGCTCTCGGGGAAGACGTCCGGCTGGAGGTACGTCAAGGAGTTGGAGGAGAGGTCGATCTCCACGACTGAGGTGAGACCCTTGAAAATCCCCCGGGGGAGAGACTGCAGCGCGTTGTAGCTCAAGTTAAGATGGATCAGATTCTCAAGATGATCAAACAGATCGAGGCATCTCTCCTGAGCCCAAACGGATTGCAGGGAACTACCGTGAAGGTCCAGCAATCGCAAACTGTTTGAACGAGGTATTGAGATGTGTCTATTGAGCGTGCACCATTTGATGGGGTTCCCTCCAATGGAGAGAAAATGGAGGCGCTTCAAATGAGTCACAATAATGTAAACGTCCTCCAAGTTTGTGAATCTGTTGTCCTCAACATTTACATGGTAAGTATTATTGGCAATCTGTATGAGACTGTGCACTGATGAGCTGTGCACTGATGAGGACCTCAACTTGTTGTCATTCAAAGCGAGATAATCTAAGCTGGGTAATGATTCAGAGAAACCTAGTTCTCGCAGAGAGTTTCCTGTTAGATGTAACTTTCTTAAATGAGGAAGTCCTTTGAATGAAGCCTTTCCCAATATACCAATATGGTTGTAAGACAAGTCCAGCACATGAAGGTTTGTCAGTGACGCAAATGTGTATGAATGGATTTCCCCTAGAAGGTTGTGTGACAGGTTGAGCATTTGTAATTGTCTCTCAAGACCAAGAAACGCCAGTCTATTTATCTGATTGACACTGTTTTGGGAAATGTCAAGGATTTCTACTTCTTTCAGTGGACTAAAAACCCCCGCGTGCAAAGCAAATATCTTGTTTTTAGACAGATCTAAAAAGCGGACTCCACTATGCTTGAGGCCTTCTAATGTGAGGTGGTCTGGATCACGGAAGTGGACGTAGAAAAATCCTTTACCCATGGTTCCAGACAGTTTAAGATGACCAATCTTCGTCCCCTCGATGGCTGTGAAAAACTGTCTCGCTTTGTCCACGCTGAACCCATTGTAGGACAAATCAAGCGTCTGAAAGGACATCCCTCTGAAAGGATTCCCGCATTCTTCCCAGTCAAAACCTTGACTAAACATGTTCCGAAGGTGGATGGTGTCCAAGTTCAGGAGGCGGAAGTGTTTGCCCTGGAAACCGACCAGATCCGCCTCACATATCGCGTTGATTTTGTTCAGCTTGAGGTTCAACTCTGTGAGCTTCGTCAGGTTTGAGAAGAACAGTGAAGGTTGGAGTCTCTTTATTTGGTTACCGAAGAGGTCAAGCGTCTCTAAGGAGGACAGCGGCTGCAGATAGCTCTCCTCCAGTATGGACTCCTGCAGGGAACAGTAATCCAGGTGGAGCTCCCGTAAGTTGGACAGTCCCACAAACGCCCTCGGCTCCAGCTGAAGGCCGACATTGGCCCCGAGCACCAGCCGGATCAGGTGTCTCTGTCTGCTGAAGGCGTTGTTCCGGATCACGAGCGGCACGCGCTGCATGCCGAGATCCAGCACCCGGAGCTCCTCCAGGCCTGACAGGGAGGTGGCATTGAGCTCGCTGATGCTGTTCATCTCCAGGAACAGATGGGTGATGTGGGGAGGTAGAGCAGGGACCCAAAGGTGGTTCTGGAAGCTACAGCTGGCTATAGACCTCAATATACGGCATGATGGATAGCAACCAGGCACCTGCAGGTAAGCATGTCAAAATATATCATGAAAGCCTGAAAGGGGATTTGTTCAGTTTCAAGTAGGGTGATGGTGGGGAGGTAGAACACTGACTTCTATCAATTTCCCCTTAAACCTCACAGTTAATTTTAAGACTTACTACAGCTGGGTAAAGAAATTCACACTATGCATTTAGTATTTTTAACATTTTAACGTCATTTCTAATTACAAAGTTGTACTGTGAACACAATATCATATTAATTTATATTGTAAGGTGAGTGTATGGGTACGCTCCTACCTGTAGGTAAACACCAATGGCAACCACCTGAAGAGCCAGCGTCCACATCATTGCGATGGTGATGCCTGATAGAAGAAATTCACCTCCTAATCTTAGATGAAACGATCATCCAGTCTGGACAGTTTTAAAAGCAAAGTCCTGCAGTGGATCAGTGTTTTTGTCCGTTCTGTTTCACTAGCAGCATACACACTGTTATATTGACCCTACAACGCAAATATGACGCCGGACGGGTATTCCCCTCTTGGTAAAGTCCAGATTTACAAGAGAATAGGGAGTACAACATGTTTACATAGTCCACTGGCACTCACACAAAAATAGACATCTACCTACGTCTATCTATAATATCTACAGCATAAGTTATGTATTACCATTAGGGTTAGACTGATATATTAGTTTAGTTTATTATTAAGTATCAGAGATCGGCCAGTCTTTGTTTTCCTACCATTAACTATGTGTGGTGGGTCACTCTGCCTTAAAGAGCTGCTAACCCTAAAAGAATTCCATTAGTCTGGCTTTCAATGGAGAGTTTTAGTGTCCCATGATGGTCTAAATGCTGTCTCAGTGGCTTTTCCACCCTAACTAAAATAAAATTATGGGGCAAACACTGAATAATATTTTTTGGCATGAAAATTGTCATATTTAAAGGTATTGAATATCAGTACAAAGTAACGACCACAGTCTAAGTTGGTATCAGCCATCAAAACCCCATTTCAGTCCCTAATTGTCACATATGGAAACCACATTTACACATATAAATCTTGCAACTTTTTATCATATAGCTACATAGATTTACAGTATATGGAGGAAACAGATGCCAATATTACAGAAATGGCCACTTTTATGTTCTACGTGCATTTACATAAATGGTACAGAAATACATTTGACATGGAATATATTTAAATGTATCTTGTCCCAAGATTTATTATCCGAGACCATTGTTTTGACATATGAGCTGGAAAAATTATGCAAGTGGCAACAAAATTACTGACAGCTGTACTATTTTGTGTAGGCTACACTGATGAAATCGAGGGGAGACCATATATTAGTCACAGGATATGTTGGAAAACATTTAGTAAAACCAAGTAAGGCTGTGTATATTTCACAATTCTGCAAAATGAATGACAAACAGGTTCTTCTTTCTGAAATTGAGACTTTCCTAGTTTTCCTGTCTCCTATGCTTAACTCCAGCAATGCTTCCTCCCCATTATGCCTATATAGGTTTGAACATTAGATTTGGTGGGCTCGGGACAGGCCTAACAAGCAAGCTATCGCAAAAATGTCATAAATGACAAGTGTAGAGTTTCTATTCATTGTAGAAAATAGTAAAACACCAGTTTTTACAGCCCTGATCCTGCTCCCTAAAGGGTAGCAACAAAATGTGATTCCATTACTTCATATTCAAAATGTCACATATTACTACAGCGGTTCTAGCACATTGGATGATATTACATCAAATGGCTCAGAGGAAAGATCTGTGGACAAGTGCACAACCTACTGGACACTGTGGCGTATTGGTAAGCAATAGAAGGTCAGCTAACAATTTTGGCATTTGGCCTTCAACAGAATCCCATCGGCCTATGAGTCCAGAAATAATCTAATAATAAGTAATTACTGTCCAATTTCAACGATCAGTTTACTGGCCTAAATAATTTCCATATGACATAATAAAGCCCATATTTTTAGAGTAGTCCGCCTAAGACTACTATGTAGCCAATGTGTGTGTGTGTGTGTGTGTGTGTGTGGAGGGAGTGGGAGGGGCGCACGTGCTCATCACATAGCACTGTTGAATTTCACAGCTGTGGGAAAATGATAGTTTGACAAATACAGTAGAGAGAGAGAGAGGAAGAGAGAGCGAGAGAGAGAGACACTGACAGGTCACTGACAGACTGCTGCAGTAATGTTATTGCTTTTCCTAGGAAGGAGTTGCTGATTTTTATTTTTCAACTTAAGTAATAACACCATATTTAACACCGTATTTACCAAACAAATAAAACAAGACGTTAATTTTGTTATCAACTAGTGTCAAATTGAAGTTGAATTATCCATAAATTGCATCCCACCCCCATGCCACGATTCTCTCTCATTAGAATTAGTCGTCGTCCTCTCAGAGTGATCAAGTTTAGATGAAAAATTGGTAGAAAAGTTGAAAACTTTTACCACTACTTTGATTTTCATTCACGGGAGCGGTAACCAAGTTATCGCGATGTTAAAAGTAAGCAGGACACCAACCATCAACAGTTAACGGAAAAGTGACGGAAGGGGTAGTGTACCGTAACGAAGTGCCGCTGCCAGGGAGAAATAAGTGAAGTAATGACATTACTTTTGACACGAGTAACGAGTAATGCGTTACTTTTTAACAAACAATAATATGTCAAAATGTAATGAGTTTGTTTTTGTCAGCATATAGCATGACTATGTTGTCACCATTCACTCACAGCTACTCGGCCTGTCAAGGGGAGGGCGCACGGCGGGAGAGGAGTGACTTTCTTTCAAAAATAGTAGACCACACTGAGAAACACACACACACAGCGGCACCCGGTACAGCGAGTATGGAGGGTGCGAAACACGGTGCGCCACGGAAATAAATAACGGAACGGGGACGATATCTAAACAGGAGGGCACAAAACCGATGCCAAGAGGAAGCGGATATATCGAGAGAGAAAACTGGGTTACAGCTCAAGTCAGTGCCACACGCTTCAGTGTTGATGTTGGTATTTGGCCACGGATACCTGCCGAAAATAGTCCCGGTGAGTAGACCCTCTCTCACATAGCCTATTACGGGATATTGCACTGTTGCATAAACTAAAGTTTGGGTTTTAGACGCCACAAACCTGACTTTATGTTAATTTTGTCAGGGATTGCGTCAGGGAGAGTGATTTGAAGAACACATTCATTTGGAGGAACAAGGTGAACAGGGAGTTAAACTTTTCTGCAATATGGCCGCTATGTCACACAGATTCCCAGAAGTAGGCAGAACTAAAAGTAGCCTGTAACCACTTTAACTCAATAGTCTCTTTGAAACTTTGGGGAGCCGAGAGCGCCCATTGAAGATTGTTGAAGTGCTGTAATTATGCCGTTGTACGTGCCGTGTCGTCGCCTTGAGTGTTATAACAGACAGATATGCGACTTTCAAATCAGGGCTATTACTGGGGTTTGATTTTTTAGCAGCGGTGCTGTAGCCCCGATAGGTTCCGTTCTCTTGTATAGGGGGAACGTGACGCTCCATTCAAAAATCTGGCAATTGAACGTTGCCTTGCTTATGGCCAAAACTACATGGCTGGTGGAACATGACGTATGACCTTTTACGGATCGTTAGGGTCCACTGTTAATCACGGCATATATTAATCCACCAAGCAGCACTTTATGTCAACAAAATCTCAACTTTTACTATTGGTTCACACGGCTCGCCACCGTCAAACATGGTGTATGTTGGTGGAAGATGATTGTGGGAATAGTAAAATGTATTAAGTCGTGTTCAACCAGATGCGTACGTTTGCCGATAAGCAGCAAAGTTAAACTTGCACATTTTCTATGGAGCTTGGCTACGTGGGAGAACCTCACATATCCGGTTAACCTATATTCTTTTAAATTATATGACTTATGTGGTTGGCTTGTTTCATGCAATTTGTTGTGCAGGTTAGGAGAAAACATGTAACATAATCCGGGGGATGACAACGAGAGGTCCCTCATGAGTGAGGCACTTTATTCACCTGCAGCCAAATGTAAAATGATCATTCAAACAGCGGTAAAAAAAAAAAAAAATACCAGCAAGTACGACAAAAACATACAGGAGATGTAAAAATTTAAACCAGAGCACAAACAAAATGAGCGTATGCTTAAGTGTGGTTCCAGGGAGATTGCATGCTCTTCCAAATCTGTTGTTCCCTGCGGAGGAAACTAAAAAAGAGTGGGATGACAGAGAGAGAGGGAGAGAGAGAGGATCATAATAACTGATGGGCCGTGTCCCAAACTGTCCCCTGATGGCCCCTACTTTTTTCCTTGGCAGATGCATACTGTGTATTTGAATCCGGCAGTGGGCGATTTGTTTACATCTAACAAGGGAAATTGGCAGCAATTAACCACCCTACTTTTCCCCTATAGTTTAAGGAATACACAGACATTTTGGCTTCACCGCTGGGTGTTTACTACAGGGGTTCTCAAATGTTCTCATGTAACTCAGTGACCCCATATGGAAAGATTTTTATTGTTGTCAATTTAGTATTGAATTGTGTTACTGTCTACACTGTGGGTGGGGAGATAACAGTGGCGAGAGTGAAACCTGTGATTAGTGTAATCATTCTTATCCAGTCTCTAATTGGTATAATTTCTAGTGAATTAAATTATACCCAGGACCCTTGGGGGACCCCGGACCCAACTTTGAGAACCACTGGTTTACTATTTGGCACACGACGGTGCTTTTGAGGTGATGTTTAGCAGCTTGTAGGGTCCAAATTAAAATACGAATTAACCTTCGGTAAGTGAGCTAAATGGTAATAATTTTCTCATCACGCAATGGTTTAACAAACAGCTTATTTTCCAAAAAGCGGGTGTATTTTTCAAACAAGCAGAATCCATGTGCGACTTTCTAAAGAGACCAGTCCCACTCCAGTCTGTCTGTTGATGTGCCATTAGAGCTTGGGTTCTGAAGCTGTGGGGATCCAGAACAAAACCCAGGCCTGTTACTGGAGGGGTCCCTCTGTTACAAGAATAGTCCAGTTGTTTTCAAGCGACTGGGTCACAGGGTGAAAGGAAAAGAACTGCTCATTCAGGTCTCGGGTTGACAAATTTTAAGAGGCCCTGGCCAAGTGGGTTGTTGTGGAGGGGAGTTGGGTTGGCTGTCTTTGTCTTCAAGTCCCTGAAATTCTGGATATAGGCTCTCAACCCTTTATATTGATGTTTCTGTGTAGCTCGATGGGTAGAGCAACACACTAACACTATCCATTCCCTAAAGATGGCTATCTATAACACTATTTCTACTCTGTTTTCCTCCTAATGGCATGACAACAGCGACCGAAGTCTGGTCTGTCCTATGGGTTGGGTTCCATCTCTTTACTTGACTTTCACTTCCTATCTCTCTCTTCGTCTTTTTATTTTGCTCTTTCTCACCTCTCATCTCGCTTCCTGTCTCTATGTCTCGGTCTTGCATTATTTCCTTCCTTCCGCTCTCTTTTCTCCACCTCTCGATCTCTACCATGTCTTCCCTGGCTTTCTTTTCTCTTTCTCTCTTTCTCTCTCTCCTCCTGTGTCGCCAGGCCAGAGCATAACTTATGGACCGGTTCCCCCGAAGATCACTGGCATGCTAATTGTCCGTCGCGTGTGTAACCAGAGATCTGTTGCTGCCGTTTATACCTGCCTGGTGACACCCCAGGGTCAGCCGGGCTGTCTCTGCAGTAACACGGGGCGGGTCAAAGGTCATCAGTGAAAGGTCGGAGAGCAGATTTTACATTCGGTAGTCAGTGCAGCTGAAAGTGTTTCTGTGTGGAAAAAGACAAATTTTCCAGCTTTTTGATTCAATTCCAACCAAAGTTTTCCTTTTTGGAGATCGATGGGGAAAATGTTTTCAGCCTCGTTTCCCGTGCTAGACTGAGGTCATTCAGAGGAAAAACAGGAGCTCTGAGGTATTTCAACAACGCCAGTGTCTAGAGTTGCAGCATATGTATAACCTATAACACACACATGCACACACACACACACTCATACAAACATGCTGTAGGTCAGGCCCTGTCAGGACAGACGATGAGAATAGGGAGCAGCTGCAAGTGCTAATGTGGTCAAGGCATGGTGTGTGTGTGTTTGTGTGTGTGTGTGTGTGTGTGTGTGTGTGTGTGTGTGTGTGTGTACAGTAAGTGGTAAACGCCCTCCTACCCCTCTTGAGTACCCATTCGCCTGCCTGACGCCCGGCTCTGTGTCGGTGTCATCGCCATATCACCTCTTCTCTCCCACTCGCTAACATTTAGTTGGTGGAGAACACACCGGTGAGTCTAGAAGCACTATGGGTATTGTATGTGTGTGTGTGTGTGTGTGTGTGTGTGTTTGGTGAGAGATCCAGGCCTTTAGTCTGCATGCGTGTGGTTTGATGTTTAAGACTAGGGGCAACTGATTGATCATCACATCCACAGAACAGGTGTGTGTGTGTGTGTGTGTGTGTGTGTTTTCATGTTTGTTTGTCTTGCTCAGGTGTTGGGCCTGAATAACCATACCAGTAATGACAAACAGTGAGTGTGTGTGTGTGTGTGTGTGTGTGTTGGGGGGTGTTGATGCACAGGTGGTCTGTTTGGGTGGCCTGCACTGATGTGAGACCCCACATATACACACACACACACGCACTCACCCTGTGGTGAAAGGAGTGAAAGGGAAGGTGTGTGTGTGAGTATGTGTGTGTGTGTGTGCATTTTTCAACTGCAGCAGATGAAATGAAATGAACTCGTTTTAAAATGTACTCTTTAAAATCCACTGTCTTTAAAATTGCATAGTATATGATGATCATATACTGATTACTTGTACAGTGTTGTGTGTGTGTGTGTGTGTGTGTGTGTGTGTGTGCAACACTTATTAAGTAAGCCTACTTCCTTATTTAACACACTTACTGAACTAGTGTAGTACTGATAGTGGGCTTGGGGCAGGCTGACAATTTTCAGTGTATTGATTAGGATCCTGTTTGTTTTGCTGTTGCAGTTAGTAACCAAATGCTAGTTAGGACACCACACTCTATAACTGATATGTCAATATGTCGGGTGATTGTACAAGATGGCGAATATTATGTTTTTATTTTGTATTAGCTTTTATTATAGTGTTGTGTCTCGCTGTTTTGTTTGTTGCTGCTGCAGTTGGATTTCCCTCTAGGATAAATATAGTACTTATGTATCTATCTGTCTATTCTATGTCCGTCTAATATATTTAATCTATCTATTTTACTAGTCACATCTGCTGACAGTCTGTGATTGCCCTCTGCATGTTGCAGTCACTATTGATTGATATTCAACAAGCACAGCAAAAAAGCTATCAGTGTAGTTCACACCCAACTGTGTATAGCCTAGGTTTTCTGTGCATTAATACTGTCATATTCAACTTATTCTAGGTAGGCTAGCAGCCTATACTGCACATTCATTGAACTCAGTGTCAGGAGCTTCCTTTATATACATATACACACAGAAATATATAGATATATTTTTTTATTTTTCCTTTATTTAAGCAGGAAGTCTCATTGAGATCAAGATCTGTTTTCTAAGAGAGACCTGCTAACAGAACAGTTATAAAAAAGACATGCAAGTTCATTCAAACATTACACAGCAACAATCAGCAAGCAAACAAAAATCAGTGGAAACAGTTACAGTCAGTGTTAGAAAAATCATGGATGAAGAATTTGAACTTTTCTAAAGAAACAAGGAATTCTAATTTCAAAGACCTTTGCAAATCATTCCATTTGTAAGGCGCAGAGTATCGAAAACCATTTTAGCCAAGATCTGTATTTACATGTGGAATATCTAAGATTAAGTAATCCTGAGACCTGGTCCCATATTTACTGGCTTTAACTGTGATTAGAGATAGAGTGATTAGATATAGTGCGTATCATTGCTGTCAGGTGAATTCCTCATATCCAAAATGTTAACTTTTAAGGAACTAAGAGAAACAGCCTTGTTGTTAGCTTGCTGCCAATGCATTCTTCACATTATAGTGGTTTTGAAAGGGTTTCATAAACCCAATAAGTTGTTTCTCAACCCAGAGGACCGTGTAATCCTTCCTTCAACATGAAAATGAGGTTTTCACACGACAACAACAATATGTAGAAATGTCATAAGTTCTGTGTTCATATCCGTGAGGTCTGGGTTAGACTGCATTCATGGCACAACTTTGGGATTCCTTGTCAGTGGGAGGAATGGCATCTCTGCTCCAGTGAGAGTTGGTTGATCAGAGGCTTATGAAATGTCTGGCAATGTGTACTATCCTTTTATTTGTTGCAAGTGTAATTTTGCTCTCTTTTCTCATCTTTGCCAACAAAACAGTGAAGCGGGTGAGGATGGCAGCAGGTAGCTTTTGATGTTGGTTTGGAAGTCAGACCATGTCCAGTTGTTTTCTTCACCCTATTTTTTCCAGCTCACTGATGTTTGTGTGTGTGTGAATCAAAACTGCACTGAAAATGTGTCATTGTAATAGTACAATCCAGAACCACACTGAATTACTTTAATCTCCATGCGTTTTTGCCGCGAGATCCTTGCGTAGAACTCTGCTACGTAGTTTGCAGCAACATAAAAGCAATATGGATTAAGTGTTGTTGCTGCGTAACATCATGACAAAACTACACAACAGATGGTGTTCAGATTTGATTCATTTTGAAGCCAGATACCAATGTGTTTTTATTGAAGCTGTCCATAGTCACTGTTTTGCGCCGCTATTCATTCATACATTAATTTTCTACTTATTGTTTCACATAGACAAACACACTCCAGCTCACATTCACACCCATGGGCCATTTGGAGCCAAGATTAGAACCCAGGACCTTCTTGCTGTGAGGCAACAGTTAACTGTGCAAACCACTGGGCCACCATGCCACCCTCTTGGCATTTTCATGCCAAAAAATTACAAGAATTCAGTGTTTCCCCCAGAATTATATTCTTGTCAGGGTGGGAAAGCCTCTGAAACAGCATTTAGGCCATCATGGGACACTAAAACTCTCCATTGAAATGCAGACTAATAGAACTGTTTTAGGGTTAGCAGCTCCTCAGGGCAGGGTGACCCACCACACCTATTCAGTGAATTAACGTGTTCACTGAAAATAAAATGTCAGGAGCCATTTTTAACCCAAGGAGTGAGGGATGAGTGTGTACCCCGCTGGTGGTGTCCAGTGTGTGTTTATAATAGAGGGTGTGCTCTGCTCACTGGATTGGCTCTGCTGTCCCCAAAAAGCCTTTTGACATGTTTTGTCTCCAGACTGAAAAGACTATTCTCTTCTATTCGCCTTTTTCTTCTCTCTTCTCTCCGCTAGACGTCCTTTATTGTGGATCCTCTGTCCTGTGTGACCCCCTAACACAGAGAGGTAAGACCACACACACACGCACACACACACACACACACACACACACAGACAGTTTTAGGTGAGGATGCAGTAGTGCCACAAGTCTGCACAGTGCATTTCTATGTATTTTGTACAATTAAGCATTTAACCTGTTTTCTTTCTAAATTCTTCCTCAAACCAACGTGTGTGTGTGTGTGTGCAGAGCAGTGTGCGTTGTTTGTGTGTTTGTTTCCGTAACGCTCAGCAAATGGCAGCCATAATAAAACACCATGGTGCTACAGTGGCCTGCATCACCACCCACTGAACACACATTCACTCTACTGTATGTCTCTATTTCTTCTAGCTCTCTCTCTCTCTCTGTCTCTGTCTCTCTCTCATTTTCTTTCTCTCTCTCTCTCTATTTTTGGCCTTTCAATAGCTGAGCTCTGTAAGGAAAGGCTCTTCCACCACTAGAACACTTTATAACTCCTCTGTCAGTCACTATAGCTGTGCAGTTTCCAGCCTACATTTTCAAAAGAGTATGTTTTTTTTTTTTTCGTTTCAAAATGCTCCATATCCACTGGAAAGAAATGTATCAGTTCACTGCTCACCATTCAAAAACACAATTGATTTATCTGATAGAAAGGTCTTTAGTACCATAGCAGCAATCATTTTGTAAGTAGTGTGGAGTGGTAAAGTGTATTACAGTAATATCATTACTTTTCCCAGTAACAAGTAGTGTAACAACTTACTATTTCAATATGAGTAATAATGTTAGCTACCAGTCAAACCAAATAAGTTATGTTATCACCCTCTCTAAATATCTTAGTATCTAAATACCTTTTCCTCATGATAGGCATTGTCCTCTCATACTAACTTAAGTAACTAGCTAGATGAGAATTGGGAGAAGAGTTGACTTTCTCTGGAGAGGATGCAGTCGCCAGAGTCGGGGTTGTAACACACAACTAATGTATCAAACAGTGTCCCAAATTACTCCTGTCAGGGAGTTGTAAGTATATAGTAAGTTATAACAACTTTGTTTTACGAAACCCTTTCAAAACGCCATTGGATAACCTCAAAACTACATGGTGGTCAAGCTGAAAACAAGGCTGTTTTTGTTAGTTGACATTTTGGAGATAGGAGGTTTTCACAGGACAGCGACGTCAGCTTATGCGATTCGTCAGCTGTTGCATAATCAAAACAATATTCTGGGGGCGTCCCGGTGGCTCAGTGGTCTAGGCCTTGGACCATGTCACCGTACTTTTGAAATGAGTAAGGAATAATATGTTGTGTTTTTTTTTTTTTTAGTAACGAGTCCAAGACCGTTTGCGAGAGAAGAGTTATAATGGAGTAAAAAAAAAAAAAAAAAAAGGGGGCTCGGATGAAAGGCTTTTTCGGACCCCGCGGTTCGGGAAAACAGCAGCCGAGCTGTTCCTAGCCATCCGACATAGCTGGGGGTAATTGCAGGAAGGCTAATTATATCTGAGAGGGTTTGAAACGTTGGCGAGTTAAAACGGGAAGCGAGGCTCACGGACCAAATGTTCCTCCGTGTCAGCTCTACAGAGACAGACAGACACACAGACAGACAGACACGCAGACAGACAGAGTGTAGTTAACACCAAGGCCAGGCTGGAAATAACGACTTACTCACAGTAACTGGGATCCAAACCGGCAAACTATTACTTCATTTCCTGTAATTCACCATCTCATCCAATAGGCTTTGACTCTCAGCCACTGGGCAACGCCATGTGGAGCAGTCGCAGGTTAAGTGCAGGGGGCAAAAACATTGGCATGGCTGTCAGTGTGAGTCGTCTACAAAGCACAGATGGTTTAGAACAAAGATAGTTACACATGCACTTGACTGACTGGCACCAACTGCCTCTGGTGTGTGTGTGTGTGTGTGTGTAAGAGAGAGAGAGGGAGAGGCAGAGAGAAAAAAAGTGGACAGGGGGAGACGAGGGAGGGAGCAAGGAAGAGAGAGAGAGCATTGTACAAGACGACAAGAGTGAAAGGGAAGGAGGCAATGCAAGTGTGCGTGTGTGAGAGAGAGAGAAAGAGAGGGAGAGAGAGAGAGCGTTGTGACAGCTGTACGAAGATGTAAGGGAATGCGAGAGAGTGTGAGTGTGTGTGAGAGAGAGAGAGAGAGAGAGCGACAGTGAAAGAAAATGTTCTTGAAAGGAGGAATCCTTCTTTTGTCCGGATGAAGCATGAAGTCTCCTGGGAAGCTCTTAAATCCTCTCTGGAATGTGTGTGTATGTGTGTGTGAGTGAGTGTGTGTGTGTGTGTGTGTGTGTGTGCGTGCAGGGGAAACGTATCTACTACTTGGAGTGTGCGTGTGTGTGTTTAGGGGGTTGGCATGTCACTGCGTTCATACAAGGAATCCAAATATTTGCAGGTGTGTGCGCGTGTGTGTGGAGGGGGGTGGGTATGACCGTTACCATGGCGACTGACTATCCTCTTATGTCACCTGACAGTTGTGGCTGACAGTCTGGCTAGCTACAACTCTTTCTTTCTTTCTTTCTCTCTCTCTCTCTCTCTCTCCCCCTCTCCCTCTGTGCCCTTGTTAAGTTCTCCGAATGCCAGACTCCAGATCGGGTTTCATCAGCTGCTGTCATTAATGGATTTATTTACCAAGCGCCTCAACTCATCTTCCTAGTGATGACTGTCAAGACTGTCTCGCGTGTGTGTGTGTGTGTGTGTGTGTGTGTGCATGCAGCTGTGTGTCAAACTGTAACTATGGAATCTAAAATTAGGAGGAGATGAAAAGAGAATTGTGGAAATACTAGCTGCGGTTACATAAGACATGTTTTTTCATGCGGCATGAAATCAGTTTGATTGAAAATTCACACGCAAGTATTTACATGAGTGTGCGTTCACATGCTCCAATGTACTGTATGTAATCACAATAAAAGTTCCTGATTATAAAAGGTTTAACAGCCCCTTCATTGAGATAATAGAACACTTGGATGGATGAGTTTCTGTGCCGTGTCTCCGTCTCCTGCAGGATGGTGATGGAGGAGGGGGGCCAGAGAGACAGAGGGAGGGGGGCTACGGCGACGGCGGGGGGAGGCGAGAGCAGGCAGATCCTCGCCGAGCTGGGTGAGTGACCTTTGACCCCCCTGATAGGACCCTCCTCCTGATCCTCAAGCTGGATCACAGTGTCGGAATACCCGTGCCACTTACGGACGCTTATCTGATTGCAGTTTCTGAGGTTTTGAGGAAAAACATCAATTATCTCTCCATGAAAACAGAGAGGCGGCACTTTTCAGCACTTCTTTCTCTCCGGCTTCTTCATTCATTTGCTTAATGAAGTCAGCGTGAAAGTACATGAGAGGGGAAGCGCACTCCAAAGCCACCTTCTGTTTTCACGTACAGTCTATGGAAGGGAGATCATGTCTTTTCTCCTCAAAACCACAGGCACTGGAATCAAGTGTCATCCATAATTAAAGCAGGTATTCAACACTGCGCTCCAGCAAGCTGAAGCAGGAACCACCCTCCGCCCTAACGTCTTATTAAGATTTATTGAAGGGACCCGGTGTAAGACTTCCTGGCAAGAGAGGTAAATTATAACAATTTTGAAAAGAGAACCCATTTAAATTGTTTAACTACAACTTTAAGATCAAGTCTAAATGATCTGTATTATGGAATGTTGGACAAAGACTTTTCCGTTGTTCCACTTTGATAGAAACGGCTATTTTTAAACAAATGAAAAACTAAAAACAAATGAATTTCGAACTAATTTTGTAGCACAAGAAAATGTGCAAAAAGTCAATGGGGATTAATACAACTGATCCTTGACTGGGTTCCAGGGGTGCACATCAAAATGAAGTATAGTTTATTACATGATTATTTCATTCACTTGAACTTAGCAAGTGTGTGAACTCTGTATTTAGGCTTCTAAAATAGCCATGTTCTGACCTCATTTGAAATGCCAAATACAACGCAGGATCCCGGGATTACATTGAAGAAAGTGCGTCATTCTCTGTGGTGCAAAATGTTTTCAAAAACATAATTATATCATCCCGGCCATGCCAGCACTCTCATGCGAGGAGGAAGCATTATCTGTCCCAGCAGTGATTATGGCGGATGGTACATAAGATTCATGAGTCATGAGATTGGTTCTGTTATTAATGCCTAATGGTCTAGCAGAGTCTCTCTTGTTTTTCGTCACAGTGGAGCAGAACTTCGATGCGATCCGGCTCTCCACGTATCGAACGGCCTGCAAGCTGAGATTCATACAGAAGAGATGCAACTGTAAGTCATTCACCGCCAGCGTGGCATCTGGTTGCACCGGTTACGAAAAGGATGATATGACATTTTATGAGTTTTAGTCTTTTATTGCATTGTGTGGAAAATGGCCAGTCAGCATTGATAGCATCAGTTAACAGAGGTGCCAGTACAGGTGTAGCAAGTCACAGAACAAGTCACAAATGTAGTGGAGAAAAATAAGACAAAATATGCTACCATGTCCTTTAGAAGTGTTTAAATCAAGTGACTTTATATTGATACTACAATGCAGTTTCACCCAAACAGGTAAAACTGCATTGTAAAGAAATTCAATTATCTCACCCCACGCCACATTTTTCACTTGTTTAAAGGAAAACAAGATTTAAAAATTGAAACACTAGACTAAACTAGACTTAAGATAGATATTGTTGTTCAGTGTCACCTCTGTGTCGCACTATTTCATGTTTCCACTGTTTTCTTCATCCATCACCTCCCCACCTCTCTCTCTGTTCTGCCATCCATCCATCCATCCATCCATCCATCCATCACCCCCCCCCCAAGTGCATTTGATCGACGTGTACAACGTGATCGAGGCGGTGCGGGACGCCGGTCTGAACGCCGTGGAGCTGAACGCCGGCATCTCGGTGACCAGGCTGGAGAACCTGGTGTCCTCCCTGTTCAACCAGCTCAGCAAGCGCCTGCCCACCACTCACACCATCGACCCCCGCGAGAGCACCGCCCTGCTGGTCGAGTTCATACTGGCCGCCGTTGACAGGTAGCTACATATAGTCAGTTTTCCTTTTTTCCCCCCTGTGATACTCTATCTGTGTTTGTCTTTTTGCTCAACCCCGTAACAAGGGACACACATACTAAGGTGACGGTGAAATATACTACAGCATAATGTGTGTGTGTGTGTGTGTGTGTTTCAGTGAGCCAGACAGCCGCCTGACAGTGCACTCTGTGAAGGCGATGCTGGCCATGCTGTGTGGAGGGAAGCTGGTGGACAAGCTCCGCTGTGAGTACCAAGACTGACACCATCAACAGGACCAGGGCTGACAAAGATACTCTTAAAATTGTATCTGTTACTGATCACTAATCACTAAAGAGTAACATAATCCAAATGAAAGGAAAATCATTGGATCCTGTTGCTGCATTACATATCATCATTTTGATGTTATTTTGTGATGAAGTATTGTAATTTACTTTTTTGGTGTCACTTTCCCTCAACCTGCCTCGACTGCTTCTACTTCAGTTAGTAGGCAGTTGAAACAGTGATTGGCGGATTACCAATGATCTATTTAGAGTGTTTATTCAGTGGCTGATGGATCAGATTAGGGTTCACCCCTAATCTGATCCATAAAAAAAAAAAAAAAAAAAAAAAATACACCACCAAACAATACAATAGAGCCACAAATGCAAAGTAGATCACCAATAGCTGTTTTTAACAGTGTTGAAGTGTTTTAGGATGGATTTTTCCTTTAATATTTCAGCTCTGCAATCTGATTGGTTTCCATAACTTTTAGGTTACTTGGCATCCAAGATCCATAGAATTTGAAGTTAAACACTTTATTCCAGTTTACAGACTAAGTGGAATCATATTATCATCAATATGTGCTAATATTACAAGATGTTACTGTTATACAATATCAGTGACATGAAAAAATCTACTGTTTCATACTTGCAATAACACAACTTTAAGAAGACAGTATACATATATACTATATTTTAAGATTCTTCTGTTGTCAGTTCCACTATTTTAACCTTCTTTTAATCAACATTTCAGCAAGTATGGAGATGTATACGTGTTACAGAAGGGCCACCTTGTGGAAAAGGCATGTAAATGCTGCTTTTTGCTTATGTTAATTTACCTGTGTGTGTGTGTGTGTGTGTGTGTGTGTGTGTGTGTAGATGTGTTTTCTCAGGTGTCCGACTCCAGCGGGGTACTGGTACAGTCCAAGTTTGACAGCTTCCTGAGGGAGGCTCTCAAGCTGCCCACCGCCGTGCACGAGGGTCCGTCCTTCGGCTACACACACACCTCGGCCCGCTCCTGCTTCCCGCAACAGGTACACACACATTGTTGGTTGCGTTATGTGTAGTACTCCCCATTTCCCTTCTTCTCATTTATATTCTGTTGTTCTTTCCTGTATCCTATTATCTGCTGCTGCAACGACCCAATGTGTGCTTTTGTCTTGTGTTGTTGTTGTTGTGTAGAAGAGGGTGATGCTGAACATGTTCCTGGACATCGTAGCCGACCCTCCTCCTCAGTGTCTCGTCTGGCTGCCTCTGATGCACCGCATGGCCAATGTAGAGCATGGTAAACACACACACACACACACACACACGGAGACATACACACAGACCTAAACGCAAATGCACAAATACATAGACATACACTCTCTCTCTCTCTCTCTCTCTCTCAGTCTATCACCCGGTGTCGTGCTCCTATTGTCGTGGCAACGGTATGACGGGCTTCCGCTATCGCTGCCTCCGTTGCCGTGGTTACCAGCTCTGCCAGAACTGCTTCTGGCGCGGCAACACCAGCGGCTCCCATAGCAGCCAGCATCAGATGAAGGAGCACTCGTCCTGGGTGAGTCGCCGTGTGTTTACGCCTTGTTCACACCAGAGGGCACTGTGTGTGTGTGTGTGTGTGTGTGTGTGTGTGTTCATGTTCAAGTTCATTTATTTTTATAGCCCTTCATCACAAACATGTCTCAAAGGACTGTACAGAGAATGCGCTGACCTAGATCTAACTGATCAACAATCAATCATAGAACAGAATGATGTAACACAGACTCAATGCAATGCCCCATATATAGAGTAAAGGTCAGCAATGGTGATGAGAAATATTCAAATTCATATTCAAGCAGACAGGCAATAAAATGCACAATGAAAACACATGACAAATCACCACTTTATATCCTGTACAGACAAACAGCAGTTGATGAGATCAGACAGGGAGCCAGTAGTTCAATATAGCTGGGTTTCTATCCAAGTATATCTGTCCAGCACGACCTCCCAGAAATATCACAGCAGTGTCTCTCCCATCCCTAAGTCTCCATCAAGCTCCCTGTGTCCTGGAGGAGATAGTGTTTCACATTTAGTCCTCTATCTGTCCCCTAGATGGTGTCCCTATGAAGTTTCTTAAAGAGGTATTAGTCTTAGTCTTGACCCCTTGTCTCCTGCAGACTACAGGCCCATCTCCAAACTGCCCTCTTTTATCCAAGGTGTTAGAAAAAGTTGTCTCAATCCCATTCATATAATATATGAGTCAAAGTAATATCTTTGAGAAATTCCAGTCTGGTTTTAGAGCACTTCAGAGCACAGAGGCTCTCCTCAGAGTCTCCTGAGGAGAGCAGCAGATGCAGCAGATGTTCCATTTGAATTCTTTTAGATCTGAGTGCCTTACTGTACTGATACTGTAGACCATACCATTTTATTAGACCACTTGAGAAACTTGTGTGGTGTCAGGTACAAAGCACTGCACTGGTTCAACTCCTATCTCTCCAATAGAATGTCCACTTTCAAGATAGGCAACTTATCCTCATCCCCAGCAGACATTACATGTGGGGTCCCACAGGGTTCAGTTTTGGGCCCCATCTTATTTTCTATTCACATGCTTCCACTTGGACATATTATCTGCAAACAAAACTGTTATACTGACGACACACAGTTATATCTGCCTGTAAAACCTAATGACTCTACCTCAGTCAAAAGTGTCTCTTATCTTCCAGTTGTACAGAATGCAGCATCTGGTATTCTTACTGGAACAAAAAGAAAAGATCACATCACCTCGATTTTAGCATCTTTGCATTGGTTACCTGTTTGAGAATTGGGAATTTGAGTTTGAGAATTGATTTTAAGATTTGATGACATTGACACTGATCCCATTTAAGGCATGGATGGGTATTGTTTAACAGCTGGATGGAAGAATGGCTTATGGTGCAATAAAAAGTTGCTCATCCCTGCAAAATGCAAATGTATCCTTTAGTAGGTTAACCGGAAATGAAATGTAACGAAACACACTCTGGGCCATAATGGCAAAATTGGCCATCTATTATAGTAAGATAGAAAGGAGCAATCTGAATAGCTGCATAGCAGTTTATAGATTCATGTTGGGTAAAGACTTATTTCATCCACACATTTATATCTTTGCAAAAGTGCCATATGTTTCTGCAGGACATCAGCAATCAGTTTCTGAACTTTGGTCTGACGTTTGTGTGTGTGTGTGTGTGTGCGTGTGTGCGTGTGCGTGTGTGTGTAGAAGTCGCCGGTGGTGAAGCTGGGCCGAGCCCTGAGCAGGACCCTGGGGTGTGTATCGTCCCGAGAGCCCCCCCACCCCCTCTACCCGGAGGAGCCTGAGAGGACCCTCAACCTGGCTAATATAGTGTAAAGACCCTGCAACACACACACACACACACTCACACTTTTAACAATAACCAATAATGGTATTTTGAGACTCAGTGGAGATGGAACAGATGTAAGTATTACCTCTTTCCCATATGACATGAATGCTGCATTGCTAGTAAAGCTTATGGGTATTGCAGTAGTTAGTAATGGGAATGTGAGTGCCTGAGTGAGTGACAGAGGTTGAACTGTTCCTAATCAGAGACGATTACAGCCACACAATGAAATGTTTCTCCACACTAGTACTACTTGATACCGTTTCTGTCAATGATCGCCAATAGAATTCCACTGAATGGTTGGTTAGCATGGGGAAAAAAAACATACCGGCTGTATAGCCAAGCGGCTCGGTGGCTCCGCCCCTTTGTGGTCGGAGCCACAGTGTTTGATTTTCCCAACAACGGCAGACTGGGTCAGCGCAGACCTCCGAGCACTAGGCTCACACACTCCGCACACAGGGCCTGCACTTAGCACAGAGGTGAGTATGCGTAGCGCTCGTTCCTCTTCTTAACTCTCGTTTCTCTTTGCGTTTCTCTCCGTTTCTGTCTTCCTGCGGGTCTGCGTTCAGGTCTTTTTCTTTCTTTCCCTCTCTCCTTCCTTCTCTCTCTCTCTCTCTCTGGTGATCTTTGCCCTGTCTGTGTTTGCTCAGGCCGGTAGAATTCACTGTTGCATGAATGCACTCAGAAACACGTGAGAGTGTGTGACTGTGTGTGTGTGTGAGAGAGAGAGAGGGAGTGTGTGTGTGTGTGAGTGTGAGTGTGTGTTTTCTGACAGGCAGACCTGCGTTTTAGTGATTTTGTTGTTTGTATCGTTATTAGTTTTTAGCTCAGTTAATCACATAAGTCTGATTCGTTTTGTGTGTGTGTGTGTGTGTGTGTGTGTGCGTGCAGCCCCGCCCGCCCGGTTGGGAACACCAGTGAGGCCATGTTGCTGTCCCCAGCAGCCCCAGGCTCCCCCAAGAGGTAAGGACCAGCCTGAGGAATGGAAAAACCCCAGATTTTTTTCTGTCTTTTTTTTTTTTTTTTTTATATCTCATTGAAAGTAAACGCAAATGACAATTACGACACTAGAGAATACAAAATACAAAATATATACATTTCCATCAGGTATGCAGGGTGTGCAAAAGGAAGGGAAATGAATGAAACTTATGAAATACATACATGAAAATATATAATAATAATAATATATAATATATGTCCTGTCTGTTTGCTGTTCAGCTTGGCAGCCGCTCAGCGCATGAACGAGGAACACGCTCTGATCGCCGCCTACGTCAATCGCCTGCAGACCAGCCCACGGTGAGGGAGGACAGGGGGTGTGTGTGTGTGTGTGTGTGTGATGGAAAAGCCTGGGTATGGCATGGTGTGGCACTCGCCAGTCAGTCTTATTTGGAAGCCGTATAAAAGAAATCCCATCGGGGAGCGTTCAGGGCCAGTGTTCCCTCTTAGCTGATAGTTTGCAGGTTGAGCTGTCTCGCTCCATTTGTCAGATGGTTCAACAACTGTTCTTGTTTGTCAGTTCATTAAACCCTAAGCTACAGCACAATTCCTGCATCCAGTATCATTTACCACCAAATCTTTTAAACCTGTTTATATCGACTAAACTGGGGTCAAATGGAGCAACAACTGACGACTGACAAGATGTTATTATTTGGTTAATGTGATAAATTATTAGATGTAGGTCACCAAACCAGAGGAATTTTAATCTGATTTTTAAGGGCGTTGTGGTCCTTCTCGAGGGTAATGCGATTGAAATATGAAATAGAACATTTGCATTGCATATTGCCAAACAAACCCTCAATTTCTACCACGAAGATTTGTCTTAACTTCTTCACCACTGTTGGAAACCGGTGGCTTCCAGAAGAAGCTGGTGTCGTTTTCCTCCCTCTGTTCCCCCCCGACCAGTCCCGTCTTCTACCCCCTCCTTTTGTTTTGAGTTTTTTTTTTTTTTTTTTTTTTGCCATATCGGTTGTTTTTGTTGCTGACATCGTGGTTCGTGTGGGTTCGGCGTTTTAAGTTCGACTGCTGGCTGCGGCGTGCAAACATTTTTCTACCGCTTCAGGCTCCGTGCTCAGTTGTTTTCGGATGGGAAAAACCGCTCCAGAACGCACTGGAAAGAATCCCCCCCCCCCCCCCCCCCCCGGTCACAGGCTCCCACATATTGCCTACTGTGGCCCGCGGAGACAGTAGTCGCATTCGCAACTCATCGAAAAATAATTTGAACCGGACGAAATCTAAAAAAATACTGGGAATTTTTGTGCCCCCTCATTTTTAATTTGACAGGTATTTTTTTATAAACTACTACTAAAAAAGCACTGCAACTGCACTTTTTCATGGCTTTTTGAGTTTGACACCATTTTATTAAAATGCTAATCCGGTGTTCCATATTGGCTATCGTCCACATCATTTATCATGAGTCTTTTTTTTTGCTGAGATTTCTGCTCTCCATGTATTTCAGCGGTGTGGTGGACAGTCCCGGCAGGCAAGACGAGGAGCACAAACTGATCGCCCGCTACGCCTCCCGACTAGCAGACACCGACAACACAGGAGTGAGTCCTCAGCCCCCCCCCCCCCCCCCCGCTCTCACACACACATTAACCCACAAATACATGCCCACCGACATTACATGCCCTCTGTGCCAGAGCTCTGACTGAATGTTGAACGATCTCCCTCTGACCTTGAAGGCCCATAACTAATTTCAAGTGTAAAACATTTGCTTAATATAAATACTAAAGTCCCAAATTTGCCAAACATTATCAGTGTATTTCCAGCTTGTTTCAAATGCAGATAAAAGATTCATCGACATGTTTATTGTTTATTGTTCATTCACATGGCTAGAAGCCACATTTGAACGACAACAGAATTGGACATTGGATTTTCCTAAACCATCTACAATATGTAGCAAGTGGGAAAGATCTGATGGACTGGGTGGAATGGATTTCCACTGATTAACTGTGGCTTGGTGCCCTATCTGGACAGAATCATGATGCCCTGTTTATCTGCATGGGCATGTGTCAGGAGTAAATGTGATGTATGGACTACTTTAGTCTTCTACTTATTCAGCGGTTTGACATAACCTGCTCCCCTCAGTATATTATTGTCCATATCAAATTTAGTCTCTATAAAAAAACAGCATTCAGGTTCAGTTTGAGCAGAGCACAAAATCTTAGAATGACTTATGAATGTTTCAGTTTGCAGATATGAAGATGGAAAAAAGTCAAATTACTGTCTGTCACATGGCTAAATCCCTCCTGCAGGCAAAAACAAGATTGTGCCAAGTTGATTAATTTTCATCAGTATGGAGTGGCAGACAGCTAGTTCCAGCAAGTTCGGCTTGATACTATTCACCGCCTTTGCAAACATTCAAACACTCAGCTGCATCTAGGCTGTGGTGAAGGCATCCAGAGTGCATCGTGAACGCTGCACATGCTGAATAAATGAACAGGAATTTCTGATAGCGCTCTGAATTTAAGAGTTCAGTTTGGAGTTAAATCTTGCACTTTCAGTGCCAATTTACCAACACACCCTGCATTGTTCACAAATGTTGTTCACTTCCAAATGATCAAGTCATGGCCAGTTCAAAGGGAGGGATCTAAAGAAGTTCTGAAACTTGTGTGTGTGTTTGTGTGTGTGTGTGTGTGTGTGTGTGTGTGTGTGTTTCAGGAGAGGGCGATACCTAGCCGGAGCATCAACTTTGACGTGAATAAACAGCAGAGGGAGCTCATCGCTCAGCTGGAGTGCAAAAACAGGTAGAAATGGGTCAAATGGCGGATGGGCTTTTGAATGGAATTATGAATTTTAAGTGAACCCCACGTATTGTTGCTTGTGCTTATCTAAGTCTTTGTGTGTGTAGGTGTGTATATGTGTGTATAGGTGTATGTATACTGAGGGGTTAGTACAGTAGGATTTCCAGGGCCTCTGACAAGACACCATTGGTCCATTTTGACATAACTTGGAGAGACAATGCATCAATGCTCTGTGTTCCAGGGTTTAAAAAGATACACAAGTTGTCCTCATAGGGGCGCTATAATTAAAGGTCAAAATTTAGAGCTCTGAAAGGCCCCAACTCCTACACTCTAAGTCCGATTGACCCAAAACTTGCTACACACATCCAACTATCCTTAGTCTACAACTTTGCCTCTGACCACCCATTATCCGTCATGTTAGATTTTCAACCATTTTACATTTTTTTGGAAAAACTGTTTTTCCCCAAGATTACATAAATGCCAAAAAGTCCGTGGCTTAGCACATATTTGGCCCGAAAATTTGTATTTAGAATTTAAATATATTAAAATTTATATTTACCACAAGTGTTGAATAATGTCTGTCATGTTTTGTCCGCAAGACAAGCTGGGGACACACTACACGACTTTAAGCTTGTATCCAGAAATTGGCATCACGATTTTCAAGATCGCCGCAAGTCTGTGGCAGTCGTACAGACGATCTTGTAGTGTGTGTGTGTGAGTTTTTACGAAAATTCTTTCCTTGACCGTCACGATTGTTTTTATCCAACTGGTCGCCAAGTGTGTGTTCCCCAAAATCCAACTCGCTTTAGTGTATGTGCCTCAGTACAAAGGCCCCAAAAAAATCAGCAAAAGCCAGCCGTCAGGTGTGTGCGATGTGCAGTCTTATCATCAGTCTGTTCAGTTTCCCCGGCCTCAGCCGACCACTGTGTTTTCCATTTCCCACAGAGAGATCTTGGCAGAGATCAGCCGCCTGCGTACGGAGCACGAGGCGGCGTGCCAGCCCAGCCCGGAGAAGGGCAGCACCAACCCGACTCTGCTGGCCGAGCTCCGCCTGCTCAGGTAAATACCGCCTGGGTCACCGCCTCCTCCAGAGACCAGGCTGCCCAGGAGCGCCACTGGAACTAGCTCGACATACTACATACTATCCATTTTTTTTTTTTTTTTTTTTTTTTTTTTTTTTTACCTCATCTCAAAAATCTGGGCACGCATTTGCACAAAACTTGGTATGAAGGGTGGTTATGGGCCAAGGAAGAACTGATTAACTTTTCGTGTCGATTGCAGAGTGTTGTCAGACATGGCGGAGGTCTGCGCTCTACTGGGCACATTTCTTAGTTTACTAGAGCTTTGGGTCCAACCCTTTTCCCTAGTCAAACTCACCCCTGATTAAAATTGACCTAAAACAGCACAGAGAAAAAGAACTGAAATATTGTGTAATATTTTACCATCATTAAATCATAAATACATTCATTTGAGACTATATAATATAATTGCCGTAAACAAATGAGAACATCACCGAGGAGATTGTCAGCCTCTACCAGCCTCTACACTGCATTTTCCACTACTAGAATCTGCCGTATGGCTTTGCAGCACAAAGGGATATTTGCAGTTTCTGGCAAGGGCAGATGGTGGAAGTGAAAAGCTGATGGAAAAATCACTTCCAACATGTTGATCCTCTTCAGTAAAGACGAAGAGGAGGGGGAAGGGGGGACAGTAAGCAGCGTGGTTTATGGGAAATGTGGTCTTAATTTTGAGAAAGAGTAGCACTGACAATACGATTGGTGTGAGAAAGTGGTTACCAGTCTTCTCCACCAGAGTCTCAGTTGTTTACGGTAATTATAGCAAGTTACCACAGTTAATTTGATAATGGTATAGGCCTGCTATTGATTAACAGTGCTACATGTAGAATGTTTAAGTCATGAAAGTCACTATATGTACTGCATATTCCTTAGTAAGGAAATGACACAACCAGAGTTTGAGTTCAAGCGAGTTTGAGTTCAGACTCCAACTAGAAGGTTCATACTCGAAAAACCCATACAGAGTGTCTCATCTCTAAATACTCAGAACAGAGTCCCCTTCCACCAGTAATCTGTTCACCTTTCCACCCTGTTTATCTATGTGAAGAGCAGATATCAGACGCGTGGTTTCTCTGGTAGACCTATTTCTAGGTCATATCCTCCCTTTAGAGCTTCTTCTTGGAGTTGGTGGTTTTGTCAGTGCAAAAGCAGTGCAAATGTCACAGTGGAAGCAAACCTCTTATAAAAAAAAAAGAGTCTGCAAATGTCATACATGATGCAGATATAATTCTAACTGGCCTTGTACGTATTTGGGACGTTATATCAATCCCGATGTTGAAGCTATACAGCGGGAGCATGATGATTCAAAGCTGGATCGGTGACTCAGGCTCTTCTTTCACTTGTTTACCTTCTCGTTTACCCCACAATGTGAAGGGGAGCCAAGCAGGGAAGCGGGGAAAAAACATTGTCGACTCCCATCCTGGTTTGGTGAACCAGCTCTAAACATCCAATTCATATTTTTGTTAGTCTGTCGAGATGTTGACTCTTACATATTTGCCTGTTTCTGCTGCCAGCAGACTCTGAAATGGTAAGAACCTACGTGTGCAGTGTGTTTTTTTTTATTTTTTTTTATTTTTTTATATCTTCAGTAATGTGACAGTAATGGAAGGTGGGTGTGTGTGTTGCAGACAGAGGAAAGACGAGCTGGAGCAGAGGATGTCGTCCCTGCAGGAGAGCAGGAGGGAGCTGATGGTACAGCTGGAGGGACTGATGAAGCTCCTCAAGGTGACACACACACACACACACACACACACTGGCCTAGCATAGGTGTCAGCATGCTGTGAGTACTGTCACACACTAGAGGGCAATAGTTTCCCCTTTCCTCCACACCTCTGTCCTCTCCTACTCTATCAGTCCTACACAGGGTTTCCTTTCCCCTCCGCATGCCCTTCTGTTATTTCTTCCTTCTGATTTTTGCCACTTCAGTTTCTGACTTCACCTGACCTCTTCTTTTCCGTGCTTTCCTCCCCTCTTTGTTTTCCGTCTGTCCCATGCCCCCTAGGATGAGGAACAGCGACAGGCAGTAAGTTTTTCCCCTCTTGCCGGTTTCACAGTGCTGTAAACAATGTATTAACGTGGGGACGCACACCTAACTGACACTCCCGCTGAATCTTTCTATCTCCAAAAAAAAAAAAAAAAAAAAATAGTCAACTTTTCCTAGCGACAGGTCATTTTTTTTTTCTGAACAAACCTCACCCCCGTCCTCCTCCCAGGCGCAGGCAGCTGGCTCCGCCCAGGCCTCTCCCTCTCGGCCGGTCCCGGCGAGCGCCCGCCCGGCAGGCCCCTCCCCTCCCCAGGCGCACGCGTACCCGCCCCAGGACTCCCTCGCCGGGGTCGGGGGCGACGTGCAGGAGGCTTTCGCCCAGGGTAAGGCCCGGAGGATTTGGAATATATATACGAAAGACCCGTAACTGTACGTACGTATCGAGGCCCGATGGGCTGCTTCCGCCGGGCCTCACACAAGAACCTGACACACACACACACACGGGCTTGATCTTTGGTTTGAGACGGTCCTGTCATTCACCCAAGTTTTCCTCACGCTCTGATGGAGGCTTACTAGGGCTTTGTGATGGTTGCAGGCCCTTCAATGGAAATAGTGCAATGTCGTAATCCGCCACTTCAACTCTTATTTGCGGGATGTGAGTCCTTTAACTCCGTTTTGGGGATCTTCTACGGAGTTCATATTTTTTTTGTTGTCGTTCCAGCCCTCCCCATGAAGACGTCTATTGTTTGAGCGCAATTTTCTTTCTCCCCTAGTATGATTTTGGTTTAGTCACGGGGGTTTAAGACGATGTACAGTGAACTCAGTGAATTCAGCGGGGACCGTCCCTTCACATCTCATCAACATAAGGGTATTTTTTTTTTTGTTCTCTTTCGAGACACACGGGAGAGATGGTTTTGGCGGGATCCAGTCCTCGAGCAGCAGGGTTTACATGTGGTTCCACTACGCCGACTCTCAAAAATCTCGTCTCTCTTTATGGTTTCGTGCTTTCATATATACGGAATCAATGTGTGCTGCAGTTGTTTTTCACCAAAACATGACTTGTCTGTGACCATTTTAGGAAGAACCTTGCTATACACTTCAGGTTCAAAGAAAAAAAACAAGAAATATTGTAGTTATTTTAAATCTCAGAACTATCCACCGTTTCATTTTCGCTGCTGATTCATTTCAGATGAAAAAACTCAAACAAATCTATTACATGATTGTTGCATTTCCATTTCAACAGTTTATCCGCGTGTATTTATTCCATTTATAAATAATCACCCCCTTTCACAACAACAAAGGCTGCAGTTTCCAACCAATGTTTCTGATTAGTTTCACCTTATTAGCAGTTCATGGTACATTGTGAAATCCCTGACATGCCTATAATACACATCACTCAACAAGAAACACAGTCCAGGAAGTAGGCCATCAGGCGAGGCCACGCAGCGAGCTGTGTTACCATAAAGCGAGAGATGTTTGCTAAAAAAAGATCCGCCACATATGGGAAACTTTTGGTGGTACATTATGTAAATGAAGGTGCTGCAAAGCTCACAGCATTTGGCATTCATCAACTTCTAAGCTGTATGTCTGTCTCATGGAGTCTTTTGTGTTCTTATACATTTGAGATGTGCAGGATAAAGTTACTTTTAAAAGCGATCTGTTATACTTACCTTAAAAGTAACTAGTTGCCTTAGAAAATGACTCTATTAAAGGTAACTTTTTAGAGTACTTTTATATTCCTCACTTCCAAGAAATGGTGTAGCAATATGGCTTGTGCTGCCAGGTGTTCTGTCCAGTATCGTTTTAAAATGCAACGCAAGGCTGTTGCTGATTTTATTTTTATTTTAACAGGAAGTCAGTCTCATTCATATCAAGCAGACTTCGATTGTGTTGCTTCAATTCACAGAACGTTATCTGCATGAGATGCTGCGGGATTGTCATTTTCATGCTTTCTTTTTCGTTTGCGCTAACAGAAATTCCACTAAAAACATATATATAACAACATTATAATCTCAAAAAGTAATTTATGACGGATTATGGGAATTAAAAAAATAACATGTTGAGTTACTAGTTACCACAAAAAAGTCGACATACAATGGATATAAGCAGTAATGCTGTTAAAAAGCAAATGATGGCTAAGTCTGAATGAACAATATGATCTGTCAGAAGGCAGTAGGCCTATAGCAAACTCACAGCCTAAAATGAGTTTGGCTAAAGCAAAGCATAGACAACTCATCACCATGTCTGCCTCAAGATCCTTCAAAATCCTGTTAAATTCCCCAAGAGACCCGCTGTTCAAGTTTGAAACCACTCTGTAATGAGATCTATGCAGAGAGGAGCAGAGCACATTAAAGACCTCGGTCTCTTCTCCTTGTTCTCCCTCTGCCCCTCTTTTTGCTTTTGCATCTCTCATTTTTTTTCCTCTTTCTCCTCCTCCCTCGTCCTCGTCCCTGTTCTCCAGGTCCCAGGAGGAACCTGAGGAACGACCTTCTGGTAGCAGCGGACTCTATCACCAACACCATGTCCTCGCTGGTCAAAGAGCTCCACTCCGGTACATAGACACACACACACACACACACACACACTTGCTCAGTATCCTATAGAAGGCTGCCAGTACCATCCTAGCTACCAAAAAGAGTATGAAAAAGACAGAGTTGGATAGGATTTTTTTTCTTCTGGATACAGACAATATTTACAGAGTCACTGAGATTTGTTCCGGCACACATTCACAAACCTCCCTCAACTCTTCACCCTCCTTTTCTGACTAGATGATGGGCGGGAGGAAGAGGAGAGGCTGCTGAACGGGAAGGACAGAGGTAAGCGCGTGTGTGTGTGTCTGTATCTGTACTCACCATCGACCCCGACAATGGACGCGACTGTTCTCCGAGCATCGTTTTTGAGCCGATTATTCCTGTCGTCTTTCAAGTAAAAGTTGTAAAGAACTGGGAAGCTTTGAATAGCCGGAATCAACTTCCCATCCATTTTGCACTTGCCAGGCGAAACTGTTGTTCATGAAATGATATCAGTGGGGAAACAAGGAAGCGCCGAAATCCGATCGTCCAGTGACAGCGCAAAGTCCGGCCGTGGCCAACTTTTCTCAGCCAGAACGTTTGTTGGCCCTCCACACATTGGAGTTTCCCTGGTTACTGAGGTCTATAGGTGAATTGTTGTGATGCTTACAGTGTGAACGCAGGGTACACCTCTCCACTGAAAGCCATACTGTACTAATGAAACTGTTTCAGGTGGGTCAGCAGCTCCTTAAGGCAGAGTGAGGCAGGTTTCACTGCAGCTTTTACAGACTGTTGAGTAAAATCCTCCCACCGCACACTGGAAGGATTTCTCTGGTCAGACATCTGAAAATAATAATAATAATGAAAATATATCGACTAGCTGTGGTAAGGGAGGAACACACCGACTGGTATCCGATTTCCAATTTCTAATAAAAAGCCAATATATCAGTTTAACCCTAGCCTTCATTTTCTTATATGTGGTTGCTTGAAATTTTTGTTGATATTGGAATCGAAATTCTGCTGTTGCTCTCATTGGAAGTCATAAAATGTAAATGCATTTGTGTTAGTGGGTTTGGGTGCATGTCTCTGTTTCTGTGTGCACACGTACACACTCCCTCTATTACACCGCCTATCCCAGCCTCTCTCGTCTGTGGGCTTGTAGCAAGCCTCATTAGCATGCCGTCTCATTAGCCATGCTTTATGGAGCCCCTCCTCTTTTACGAGGGGGACCGCTTGCCGCGAGGAAGCGGTGGAACTACTTCCTGGTCTGCTCCCTGAACACTCATTAGAGGTCTAACCTGCGCTGCTAACCCACCGACCCCTAAACTGTCAGACAGGTGGCCCGGGTTCAGCCCCGCTCGGGTCGTCAAGTTCAAACAAACGCTGCTGCATTAAGAATGTTCACATTCGTTTGTCAGAAATCATAAATGTAGTATACAGGCCCTTGTCTTTTCTCTGGCGTTAGTCATTCTGCCTCGCACCTGCCAAGTACACTCGACTTTATACTTCTATGAGCTGCTAAGGGAGCCGGTCTGCTTCTCATTATGGTCTCTGGCAGATCGCTGTAGCACTTGTTTTACTTTCAGAACTGAACCTTCTCTCTCTCTGTTTAGCAGGTTAAAGTGAACGCAGGACAAACAGTAACAGTAAGTAATGTCGTGCAATCTCACACATTTTTATAGCATGATAACTTGTATAGCACTGTTGTTATACATGTTTGTTAATACCAATGTATTACTAAATTGAAACCCTAACTCTTCATGTATTAGTATTATAATGGGCATGTATAATGGTAACACTTAATGTAAAGTGTTACTGTACTTACCAACTGAAACAGTGTTTTCTAGTAGTATTAACCAGTTGAAAACGGTATTTTCATGTCTCTGATTTTTCCCATTTGACATGAATGCAGCATGTAAAAGTGACTATTAGCTGCTTAGGTTCACTGGTTGTCTGACTGAGCTGTCAATCTCTCCTCAGGCAGAGTGATGCCACTCCACTGGAGCTTTCATCACGGCCAAAGAAGACTGACCCCACTGGGATAATATATATATATATATATGTGTATATGTATTCATCGTTAGCCAATGGGATTAGAGCTCCACTGCCAATCAACCAATCACAATGCTGGACACCAAACGACCCCTGGGTCCCTACTGATGTATAGCTGTGATTCTGTGTTTGTCTTGTCACTGTTTCAACGTGGTTGTACTTTGTTTTGATCTTGTTTTGATTTGATCGTACCTAGCTATATGAGGAATCTGAAACCTACTGATTTGTGCTGTCGTGTGTGCGCCGCATTTCGAGCTGCGAGAGGGTTCAGCAAGTGAGAGGGACGCCGTGAAGAGACAGAAAGACTTAGGGAACGAGTGAAAGATTAATAATGTGCAGAGAAGTAGGCTTGGGCCGATAATATCGCGATGTTTCGTGAATATCGCGATATTATCCGCCGTTCCGAATACCTATATTTTGGATATAGATATACAGAAAAGTGTCAGGGCTGAGATATTGCATCACAGAGGAGAGTGAAAGAGGAGAAAAATAGAAGGTCAGCGGATGAAAAGGACGAGACTTGAGTTGCGACTTTTACGTTTCCTGTAATCGGCACTGTGTGCTTAGTATTTATTGCTTTGCTTCGGTTTTGCTTTGATTTGATTTTTGCCGTTTATCCATTGGGTTTTAGTGGAGCCAGCGACGCGTGTGAGTGTGTGGTCAGGCCCTGCTGAGACGATAAGCTTTAATGGGACTTTTTTTTTTTTTATGCTGCATCCGGCCCAGTCCCCCGGCTGAGGCTGAGGCTGAGGCGCTGCGGAGTGGAAAGTAGAAATCCCCGTCCTTTCCAGGTCACTGATACCTGGATGAGATTAGTGCCACGGGTGCTGGTATGATAGCAGCTCAGGTTGTCCGGGCCTCTGCAGTGGGACTACAGTCAAAGAGGAGCTATCTGATTACTGTGGCGTGTGTGTGTGTATGCGTGCGTGTGTGTGTGTGAGAGAGAGAGAGAGAATGTAAAAGCCTATGCTTCGACAGGGTCACTTCTAGCGATGCTGCCTTTTCAAGCTGGGCAGGGGATTGTGGGAGTTGAAGTACTGTACCAGTTGTTTTACCACAGCCCTCCAGTTCTCTGTGGATGTTGTGGGCAGGCCGGTATAGCATGTTTTAGGTGCTACCCCCCTCCCCGCAATGACCCCCCCAGCACCACCCCTTCCTGTCGCCCCAACCAATAGAGATTGATATTTATATGCAAACCCAACAGGACCCAACTGGACCTACTGGGCTTGTGTCAGATCAGGCTGAGTTTTTTTCATGTAACTGCTGGGATTTAAATATTTTTATTAGCATTTTGTCATGCAACACTTCTTAGCTTTAGTTGGTTCGGGGCTGACAGAAAGCTGTACCTTTCTGGATCGGTCTGGGTTAGACAGGCCCTCCACAGAACGGCCAGTGTCTGACTGACAAGCGGGGACTGGGATGATCATTTGTTTTCAGTACGCTGAATGACTGACTGACTGAATTACTGATTTAATGAATGACTGAGTTCATGATTCGATGCGTGCGTGAAAGAGAGAGGGAAATCAAGACTGACAGGACAGACGCATCCTGACATCAAACTGTAAACACTTTCAGCTCCCATGCTGCTGGAGTTTGACGGTGCGAGTGAAAAGTGTGGATCTGTGTTTCATCTACAATAAATATTATTTAACATCAACCGCCGTGTTTTTGCTGTCTCTGTGGCTGCTGGTCAGTTAAAACCGAGTAGGCCAACACAAAAGGCCGGGCAGGCCGACAACACAATAACAGGGTGATGTAAAATGACATGAAATTTCCATGACGTTCCATAACTTATGTCAGAGCGCTCCCATGATCTGAACATTTTATGGTTTGTTCATGTTAATGTTTTCAGTCTGGTTTCCACTTCAGTTGGGTGGAAAACCGTCTAATGCAGTGAAAGTGTGAAACAAGTTGGAAAAGTCTGTTATATTCCTTTAAAGTGGCCCATTTGTAAAATTCCCAGATATTCCCTGACTTCCCCAGAGAATTTACCAAATTCCCTGGCTTTCCCTGTCTGGAATACAACCTCTACATTTCATCATATTCCAGAAAGTGACCCGGCAATTAAGAAACTAAAAGGGAAATACAAGAGAAAGTCAAGAGAAATCTGAGACATACATGGAAAGTGAGGGCATGAATACATTGAAAGTGTTTGAAGTCATTTAATTCTGGGCTAATATTGATTTTTTTTCGGGGGGCTACTATGGAAGGAGGCGTATCTTAACAAAATGTCTCCTATTTTTAGGCCACTAACCCACTGGCCTACAAAATTCAGCCATATTAGGAATGTGAGGAACGCTGGGATAGTACAACAAAGCCAGTAGCTTCACACAAAAAATCACGAGTTTCCACCACAAACCATTCAGAGTCATTTGGAGACACATTTGTACATCTTCCTATGAGCCAGCTTTGGGTCATGACCCAGTTTCTATACATGCAGACTCCAGAAAAGACACGGACTTCAGAAACACACATTGATTTCTCCAGCATGTAAGACTTTTTTTTTTTTTTTTTTAACTTTCCCCCTGTTTGTGTCCTCATTAGTATGGATGAGCTGCTCTCACTTTTCCCATGAGCTTCCTTCAGAGGTCATGACTCTGTGTGTGTGAGGGAGAGAGAGAGTGTGTGTGTGTGTGCAAGGTGGGGGTGTAAACTATAGACTGAAGAAAGCTCTTTGAGGTTTTCTGTTGTCCGTGACCTCACAGACTGCTATAAATAACTGCCCCCCCTCACACACACACACACACACACACACACACTACCTACTGTTATTACCCTATACGGCAGAGTTTTTTCTTCTTTTTCCTCTCAGACACCAAACTGAGTGAATTTAACCTTATTCCTAAAACTCCGAGTCATGAACACAAACTAGTAGAGATCCACCATAATCAGATTCATAATCGATTTTAGGTCCTTAATTCATCCATAATTTAAGTTACAGTGAGTTATAGTGATTTTCACAGTTTTCCATCTCCATCTGTTGATAAACACACAGCAAACCAAAACATCTCTCCACATACACACACATACATGTAGGTGGAGAGAGTAATATGTGAGAAAAAGTTGGGATTGGTCCCTCACTCAAAACACAACATGTCTTGTGGCTGCAATGCATTCTGGTCTATTGAGGTTACAGTCAGTGGAGAAATTGGTCTCTCTCCTCTTCCACAGTACGATGGATTTGTCCCTGTATGATTGTTGAATGTTGGTGCAAAATGGCAAGTCAAGAAAGAAGCCCTTGCTATTTGATTCTAAAGGACAGACACCAAAACCTGACGTTTACTAATAATGTTTATGATAGCTTAAACATTTTCTGCTATCAAACTCCATTGTAGCTGCGTGACGTCCAGAAATGCAAGGTGCGTCTGCAACAGCTGTTTTTTTTTTTTAATCAGTGCTACAGTGTTTTAAGTCTTTTTGAGATGATACTTCAATTAAACTTCAAGTGTCAACCAAAGTAGGGCTTAAACCCTGAGGTGAAGAAGAATGTCTTGCTGTAGCAGCTAAGCTAGCCAGGCAAATCTGACATAACACGGTCCAGTGGAAGAGAACACCCGGTTAACGACCAGTAATGACAAGTGAAGAACCAGTTAAGGACCCGAGCTTTGTCCTGGACTCACCTGCTCAGTCTATTTCATGGAAACTGCTGTCCCTGTTAGTTTGTAGAGTCTGTGCACTACACCTGTCTTCCGCGTGAATGTGCGCCTGAGTGTGTGCGTGCATGCGCGTTTGCGTCTGCTTGTGTCGTGTCTGTGTGCGTATGTGTGTGTTGAGAGCTGGGTAGACTCTAGGACCCCGCGGAAACTTTTTCTCCGGTGCGGCGGCCTATGCGGCTCGTGAGCAGGCCGGTTGGAGAGAGAGAGAGGCAGGCGGGGAGCGCGAGCAAGCAACGGAGAGAAGACCCGGTAGAGCGCGAGGAGGGAGAGAGAGAGAGCGAGAGTGAACGAGAGAGCGACTACCGCCGGGGTCCGGGGGCCTGGGGACGGACAACACGGTAAATATAAACACCTAATTTTGGCACGGGAATGCACACCCGTTACAGCCGTTACGCACTCGTACAGTCATCCCCTAAAGTCATCGCTCGCGCGCGCCGGAGCCAAACCGTCCGTTTTAGCAGATGATGTGCGCGTGAAGACCGAGCGGTTCAAACACGGACATGGGCGAGTGAACTTGAGGGGTTCTTTGTACGGTGAGGGGAAAATCACAGCAACCGGGCAGTTGTACGGTTTTGCCGTGTGTCTAACGTTGACTAGTGCCCGCTGCCCACCCCCCTCGCCCACCCCCACCCCCCAGCAGGTAACGTTAAACCGGAGCGCACCGTCTTCACCCCCCAGATGCAGACAGACACATCAGCGCGCGGAACCGTCGCCTCCGCGGCGAGCGAGCGGGCACGCGCCTACCGGGGTTAACGGGTGCATTCGGTCTGAAACGCGCACCCGTGTGTGTTTTTTACCTGACCCAGTAAAACCTCTCGTCGCCAGACAAACAGACCCGTGTCTCTCACGGGCGGCTCGCTCTCCCTACACCCCCACCGGGATTATATGCCGTTTATAAGAGCGAGGCCGCCCGGTAAGGCCGCGTGAGGTCGTTCCCAAATTAATTGTCATAAAGCTTTGCTGTCAAATTAGCCAGAATTACAACGACACTTCCGGTCAAAACTTTTAAAATAAAATATTCAACGACGAACATTTCACAATGTATTCTGAGTAATACAAAGCAGAGTTAGACCAGTATATTGGTTTGCCAGTGCTGCCCTTTCATTAAAAGGTGTTATGTAGCCTATATGATGCAGTTTACAATAAATATGTAATCAATCAGAATTGATCAATACTACACTAATTGTCTGTGGGCCTTTGAATGGGCCCTTAATGTGACATTTTGAACAGATTCCACACAAGTATGCATGAATGTGTATTAGTGTAACTGTTAGTATGCTGGGTTTCAATGGAGAGTTTTACTGTCCCATGGTGTAAACACTGTTTCAGAGGCTTTAACTTTCAAACTTTCTCTGGGAAACACTTGATATTGGAATTGGAATTGTTCGGCATGAAAATGGTTCAAATTTAAAGATAGTGAACATCAACAACAAGTATCGGCAATCTGCAGGTTCAATTAAAAAATATTTGCATCTGCCTTCAAAAACTCAAACCTAACAAGAAGTACTGAAGTGAAAAAAAAATGTAATTTAGGAAAAATCTGCAGCATATGAAAATATAGTTGTTTTCTTTTTTGTCTATTTTTTGATTATTTTCTTTACAAAATGTCCCTTTTGCAGCATATATTAATATCTTTGTAAATCAGCCAGAATAAGCCTCCAGCAAAAATGCCCGCTTACTTCAAAAGCGACACATTTCACGCTTTTATTTTGAAGGCAAAATCGCCTGTTTCCCATTCTTTCTTTGGCTAACTCTGGCTAGCTTGACGCAGCTCTTAAGCTTTTCCTCTGCGCAACTTCTCCTCCCACTAGTGCAGGCTTCTGCTTGGGCCTTTCAATACGGTCTAATTTAAACCATTGCTGGCATGAAGACTGGAACAATTTAAATGAGAGAATGTAGTCTTGCTATAGGAGTGCTAGGTGTGTGTGTGACCTAAATACTCCGACTTGGAGGAGTTAGTTGGCCAGGGCTTTGGGCTGGGAGCCCCTGGGGGGTGTGGTGGATACTGTACACCCGTTTCTCCAATGTTTCCATCAGTCTCTTTGCACCAGTAACCCTGCCCTGCTGTCCATTGTTAGTCCAGTAGGTGACGTAAGGCCACGGTGTGACATACACATCCTGAGTAAAGCCATACACACACAGTGTCTAATGCAATAGATAGGACAGTTTTATCTTGCCGTGTATCAATCAAATTCCATCTGCCTTGTTGAAAGCTACCCTGATTCCAGCAGATTTATTTGAGGACACCTGTGTGTGTGTGTGTGTGTGTGTGTGTGTGTGTGTGTGTGTAACTGTGTGTGGACGTGTGTGTAAACCTGTCACCACTCGGAACTGGAATATTTTCAGTTCTGCATGAGCAGGAGTCCCATTCATCATACAGTACATAGAGACGCACTCTCACACCTGTTCCACCGACTTAACATCAAGGCTGTGAGTGTGTGTGTGTGTGTGTGTGTGTGTGAGAGAAAGAGAGAGAGAGAGAGAGAGAGGGAGAGGGAGAGTAGAATGTCACCCCAAAGGCATATTCTCCACAAGTTGAGAATTATTTTTTCTCAAACTTGACAAATTTGTCTCCATAAATCACCCCTCATGTCCACTGATCCACTGATGTCAGGATGTGTGTTTTTTTCCCCCTCTCTTCCCCCAGGAGAGCGGGAGGACCGAGCGAGCGAGCGACAGACAGACAGACAGACTGAATGAAGTCACACCTGGTGCTTCTGAGGGCCTTTCCCATGTTTTGATTAGCTCCATTTTTTACTTTCTAAACGTGGTTTTGCCGAGCCGTTCCTGCCATGCCGTCCAACAGCCCTGCTGCCACCGAGCCAGCCCACGCACCAGAGAACGACACCTCCAATGACCTGGTGAGAGAGAGAGAGAGAGAGAGAGAGAGAGAGAGAGAGGGAGAGAGAGATGGATAATGGGTAACATACCGTATGCTTGGCAAAAGGTTCAGTGATTCCGGTTGTAAGTAGTGCACAACTACTACTGATAATGCTATTACTGCTATACGACTAATGCTACTACCACAAATACTGTCACTACTACTACTTCTACTATAATTACTGCTGCTACTACTACAGCTATTACTACTACTTCTACTAGTAGTATTACCACAGATATTACTATTACTACTACAACTACTACTGTTGTTATTACACATATTACTATTACTACTACTATTACTATTACTACTACTACAGCTATTACTACTACTATTAGCTGTATTACTACTATTACTACTACAACTACAACTAGTATTAATACAGATATTACTACTACTACTATTAGTACTACTACAGCTATTACTACTAGTAGTAGTAGTATTTCTATAGCTATTACTACTACTACTACTACTACTACTACTAGTAGTATTACTACATCTACTACTACTATTACCACTACAACTACTGCTATTGTTATTACAGATATTACTACTACTACTACTACTATTACTACTACGACTCCTATAACTATTACTGCTACTACTACTATTACTACAGCCATTTACTATTTATAATACTACTACTACTACTACTAAGTGTCATGAGTAGACTGGATGTGCCTTAGCCTGAGCTAAACCAGCAGGAACAGTTGAGAAAGAATATTTCTTTAGGCAACACGCACACACACAAAAAGGCTAGCAAGTCAGTGTGTATGTGTGTGTCAGTAATTATTAAACTAATGGTTATATATTTATATTCAGTACCGGCCTTTCTGCATTCCACAGTCACCTGCTCACATGCAGGTACGCAGTCTCTAGTCTCCAACATAGTCTCTTTTTACTCCAACACAAATGAGCATGCATGCACACACACACACACACAGACATGAGGTGAAAAATGGCCCCTTTCATTTGCACCCCCAGAGCCCAGGGCAGCACTCATAAATCTGTGAGAAGTCTGAAACTCATTCTATAGTACTGCTATATAAAGACCCGCCTTACTTACTTACTTACACATAAGCACACTGGCAATATGCCAACAAGTCCAGAGTTTCCCATATAGCTTTTCCCCCCATAGACTTTGTTCTTTTTTAACTTCCTGAGACATAACTCCCTCTCAGAGCAACAAGAAAAAGCCTGGAGAGAAATAAGAGTGAGTCACAGAGCTTTGGGGCAGAGAGCTACAGCGTAGGGGAGGAAGAAATGGCAAGACAGACACCGAGGGAGATAGAAAGAGAAGAAAGGGATGGGAGTTTTGACTGATTTCACTGGTAATTCATTTCATGTCACAGAGGCCACTGATTGACAAAGCCTAAAAAGTAGAAAGATGGGTAATGGACAGCCCATTGTAGTGTGAATACAAAACACACAACCCCTGTACAATCCAGAGGGCAGATGACGGCTTCATGTTTCCATGGTAAGAGTGTGCAAAATGAACATTTCTAGTAATACTGATGCATTACTAAAATGTAGAGCAGCGGTCTGGCAACTCTGTATGTAGGTTAAATTTAGATAAATTTAGGTCTAGTATTTGTGCTGTTGACTGGTTCATCAACCAATGATTAGTTGACTAGTTGGTCCAGAGCAAAAGACAGAGGACATTTATAAGGAAATAGGAGAGGAGGGAGGAGGGAGATACAGGTAGACGGAGTGTGAGACAGAGAGGAAGAGAGAGATAAAAAGGGAAGTGAGGATAGAGGAGAGAAAGAGGACAAGCTGTCTGCTGCTGATGGGATCCTCCTTTACCCGCCTGGTTTGCAGTCTGGTTGCTTAGCAACTGCTGCAGCCTAAAATAACCTTTCAGGAGACAGAAATAGACCAAAGATATATGGACAGATTGGTGTGTGTGTGTGTGTCTGTGTGCGTGTGTATGTGTGTGTGTTTACACATGCTTGGGGGGATACGGCTGAGTGCCTTTCTAGCTCTCTTGCTGTATATTTGACTTTGTTGTACAAGATAGTTTTTACTCGATGCACTTACACAATCGAGTACGCTCGTGTACTGTGTGTGTGTACGTGCGTGTGTGTGTATGTGTGTGTGTGTCGTGACACGGGCATATGGACAGCACACCAGGCACACGGGCGCAGGGCCATTACCCGCTCTAGCCGGTTGCTATGCTGATCGTCAGGGAAGTGACATCAGAATGTTTAGTCAGCACGGCGGCCCCGTCGGAGACAGTTGCTAAGCAGTTTCTGCACCTTAGCAACCACTCCACTGTCACGGCAACAGAGGGTCCAGCGGAGGAGGGAGAGATAGGGAGGGAGAAATTAATGGAAATACAAGCCTAACAGCCAGTTCTATGCCGGCAACTTTTTGAGCCTACATAGACGGGCAATATTGCCTTCAGCAGGAAGGGGATTTAGGCAACATCAGTATGAATATGTGGCCTACAAAGAACAAAAGTTTGCTGAATAATACTGTTGGTCATAGTTCACTGGTACACTGGCTCATTTTGCTGCCTGTGAATGATGGTTATTATGCCAATATTCAAAAACACCATCAAAAGGGAAAACCCCATATACCAGCCAGTCAGGGCATCAAGCTTCAAATTGCAGCTTGATGAGATAGTAAAAGCAACAGTTCTTTTACTTTCACATGGTGTAAAAAATGACAAATGAAGACAAAGAAAAATGTAAGCAAATGATTCAGCCCATTAGACCATCACCAGTGCTCTGGTTACAAGCTTTTCAAAGGTGTTTTGAACTTGCTTGTTTGCTTTTGAGCCAACACACCCAAAGTAATGACTAGTTTGTACTAGTACTCAAGTTGTTTAATTAATGTCCTGGTGCCCTTTTTCTTGTTCTGCCCATTTATATTCTCACAACTTTCTTTAGCTGGTTATAGTTCGTTTTTTAGTCAGTTGGTTTTAGGTTTTGTCAGCTTTGTTTTTCTATTTTGGTTTTTGAGTTCATATTAAATTCAGTTCCAGTAAAGTCTTAAAGGATAACTCTGAGTGCCCTCTAACCCTGAAATTCCTGTTTTTTTGTGGTAATCTGTAGCGAGAGGGATTTCATAGATGTCCTACATTTAACCTATATTTTCTAAAGTTTGAGGTATTTGGAGAATTTAAAATTTTCAGAATACAATGTTGTTCCGATGATACAACTATGCTGCTATGGTGTTTTTCCTACCACCTTGTTCCAATGTTTACATGTGGCCTAACGTCACAGACACACCCAATCTGGCCCCGTTCATCCAAAGAGGGCTTTCTGAATGCACGCATTAATTCAAAAACTTTCAAATGTATTTGTATAGGAACTACTTTTCATTCACAAAACTATTTTTTAAATGCTTTATTAGGTCTTTCAAAAATAGACGCACACATCTCCCCCATGGATTACGTTACTACATTAGTTTGCCATCTCAGAAGTTTGGTTTTGATATACTTGTTGAATGAGTTGAATGAAAGTGAATGGTGTCTATAGGTAGGGAAGTAAGTCACATGATAACTGTTTCACTTATAACAGCATGAAATCCACAGGGATTTTTAGAAGGGAGAGAGTACACTGGAAAACTATCTAAACTAAACTAAACTAAAATTATCCTTTGCATTTTGAAAAAAGAACTATCAACAGTATTTTTTATCATATTTGTATTCCTAGAAGCCAACTGTCCTACCTACATTCACTTTGTCCTATTTGCTAGTCCACAGCATTGCCAAACTACATTGTCTCAAAATATTGTTTCTGAAATGTCATGATCATGATGCCATGAATTATTGCTCATACGGTCACTCGATTGGCTCAGTTTTTGATGGGGGCTGTGTTTAATTGGTCAGAACGAAGACGGAGTGGACCAAGACAGTCCAGAGGAGGGGACGCCAGCGAGCCCCCCCGCCACCCGCAGAGTGGGCCGGCCCAGCAGGAAACGCAAGCCGCTTCCCGTGAGTACCGTCATCACAGGCTGGTGTCAGCTCAGTTCTCGGCGCTTTACATCGCAGCAGAGTGATTGATTATCTATTCACACATGCAACACGAGATCTTTTTTGGATTTTACCCTTATCTAGCCTGGGAAGGTTTGCTGAGCAAGTTGGGCATTGAGTGCCAGTATAAGCAAGGTGAAAATGTTAGATACTCACTTTCCCGGTTCATCCAGTCTGGGGATTGGAAGTGGCAACCTTCCAGTCACTTTTAGGCCGCCTCCACCTCTGCGGTTATAAAGCTACATTGTTACTTACATGAAGCTACTGTATCGATGCCTTCACACTCACTCACTTCTCTTCCTCGCCAGAGTCTCTCCCCTATTTCTCTCCATTCATGTTCTTTCTATCTTTCACCTTCCCTCTCTCTCTCCCCTCCTCTCTCCCGTGTGTGTGTGTGTGCTTTTATGTGTATGTGTGTGTGCGCCTGTGCTGACTGAGCCCTGTGGTCGAATCTCTGCAAGTCAATATAGCTGATCAAACAACTCCAGTCAGACAGGAGTACTGAGTCAACGAACATATATGAGTGTGTGTGTGTGTGTGTGTGTGGAAGGGGTGTTTATATGTGAGGGAGAGCAGGTCTGGTCATGCTTTGATGTCTGAGCTCTTGACAGGGTGGGCGGGATGAATGTGGGTCCTGTCACACACACACACACACACACACACACACACACACACACACACAAACACACACACACACACACTCATGCGGACACACACATTCACTTAAAAGCATACACACACTAACACAGAGCTGCATGTAAAACATGCCAATATAAGATAATGCCTGTGTGTTTTTAACTACTATTATTAATAGTTGTAGTAACACTTGTACTGGCAGCACTAGTGGTAGTAGTAGTAGTAGTAGTAGTAGTAGTACTAGTTATAGCTGTAGTAACAACAGTAGTAGTAGTAATAGTAATAGTAGTAGTAATAATAGTAGTAGTAGTAAAACTGTAATAATACTAATAGAATTAGCAGTAGTTATAGCAGTAGTAGTAGTATTAATAGGTGTAGTAATGGTAGCAGTAATAGTATTATCAGCAGTAGTAGTGGTGCACTACTTAGGCTATAACAGAAACCTCTTTCCAAGCATACAGTATGTTACCCATTATCCATCTCCCTCACTCTCTCTCTCTCTCTCTCTCTCTGTGTCACACACACACACACTCATGCAGACTCTCACTCTCTCTCTGTCACACACACACACACACTCATGCAGACTCTCTCTCTCTCTCTCTCTCTCTTTCTTTATCTCTCTCTCTCTCCCTGTCACACATACACACACACACACACACAGACACACACAGTCCGGAGTGTATCCAGGAATAGAGCTATTGTGTGGGGCTCAGGGTGGAGCTGTCAGTGTCACACTAACTATAGACTCCAGAGAGCGAAGGAGGGAGGGAGGGAGGGGCTATCGTTTCACTCCCCTCACTTTCTCTCCTCTCTCTCACTTCTCTCCTTCGCTCACTCATTTCTCTCTCCCACAAGTGGCCACACACACACACAAGCACACACAAACACACACACACACACAAATGCACACACACACACACATAAGCAATGATGTTGGTTTCATGGATAAATGGATTAGCTTCGTGGTCCTGAACTATTTCAAGCTTCCATCTTGTTTCTCTTTCCTTTCACTCTCGTTGCTTCTCATTCTCCCCCGGTCTCTCTCTCCCTCTTCCCTCTCTCCTCTCTCTCTTTTTTCTGCTACCGGAACCATGTGTGGAGCAGCTGGTGGTTATCTATGAGTGTGTGTGTGTGTGTGTGTGTGTGCGTTGGCTGGTGGCTGTACCTCTTGCTGAAACACTAAAGAGTTAGAGGTAGGGCCAAAGAGATATATTGGCTCGTTTACCAACATTTTTGTATTGACTTTATTTCAGCATTGCCTCATAGCCACATGTATCACTGCTTGTAGAATAATAGTTGTGATGTCAACTGATATAAAAACAAATAAGTTTGTCACTCTAATCAATATTTTGTGAACATGAGCAACACTAGGGAATCAAGAATCATAATCAAGAAACACTTTTTTGAACTGCTCTATTCCCAATAAAGAGGCGGCTGAACTTACAGTCGTATTTAGTGTTAGTCTCTAATACTACACCTGTAAGAGATTTTATATTAGTTGTTCTGCTCTAAGCCAGAAAAATGTACCCATATCCCTGAAAAAAACCCACACTGGAACCATTCAAAGTGTCCACAAACTTGGTGTCTGCTTCACTGTAAGCTAGAGGGGAACAGCTAGAAGATCATATACAAGTTCTGTTTTATTTTGTATTTCACTTGAAGGATTACATATCAGTTTGACTTTTATTTGGTTATTTCTCTTAACCAAACATACAGTATGTCAGTTTGTGTGAAGAAGTTTCTACATTTGAACCCGAATGGCTTGCAGCTTGTACCACCCCTTGGTTTTAATGATGAATGCTAACAATGAGGAAGGCTGAGGGACAAATGTAGAAAACTTTACCCCACAGTGTGACCGGTGACAATACATAAATACCAAACTGAAATTCAAAATGGTATCCATTCCACCTGCTGTGCTTGAAAAATCTGATCTGCATCCATTAAAGCGCAGCTGAGAGCAGTGTTGCCAACACAAAAAGTCTCAAAAAGTCGCTAGAAATGATCAGATGATGTCATACAGTAATTTGTATATGAATATATTTGCTACATCGATCCTGCTTCTCTTAGTGGAGGGAGGGGATACACTGTGTATGGGAACTGCTGCGATCATCACACCTCTTTGGATTAAGTAAGTAGAGTAAATCAGCATCAGCTGTACCGATTTGTCGGCAAATGCTTTGGGAGTCAACACATTACATTATATTACCATTGTTCATCATGGTCAGAAAAAGTCCCTAGATTTGTTGCCAGTTACTTTTAGAGAAAAAGTCACCAGTGGGTCTGAAAAGTTGCTAAATCTAGCAAAAATGTCGCCAAGTTGGCAGCAGTGGCTATGAGCGTCACTATGAGGCTATGAGCTTCACAGTGGCTGTGAGTGTGAGTGGCAACAGCTCAAAGGGTGCAAGGGGTGTTACATCATTGTGGTTGCTATGCAATTAGCAAATTAGCTTGAATTAACTACCCTGAGCTAACAAAGGGGATTACTTTGTTGAAAATAAAAATGGACAAGAGAAAGTTAGTGATTTCTCTGCTTGCGCTTGAAGAAGAGAATGAGGAGCCCATTCTGAGATGAAGGATGTCGTTAAAGTTAACGTCATTGTAAGAGGCTGCTTACTACACTCCAGGCGCTGCTATTTTTTTCTGGGTCTGACACTGACATAATGGCTGCAGAAGTTGAGACATGTTCGGCTCGGAGCGCCCCGGGCAGCACCACAAAACACACCATGTCCAAAACACCAGGCCCATTGTTTGGAGGAGACATGCACCTGCCGCCAGCAAACCCCTGAAAAAAGGTGCATACTGTGCCGTGTGCACATATTTCTGCACATTTTCACCATTTTGTAAATCTGATATTGTGAACGGCTACAATGCATATTTGCATGCCTGGACACAGGCATTTGTTTCTGCTATAATGTCAATAGCTACCAATGCACACTTGAACATTTGCTTCAACCTGTGCATTTGTCAGTGAAGACGCTATACCTTTATGTATTACTGTACTTGCTGTATTATTTTCAATATTTTTATTATTTTCAGTACTCTCTATTGTCTTATTGTTAGCTACATCCTGTTCACTGCTGTTGCGACCACCCAGTGTCCTCTCAGGGATCATTAAAGTTTCGTGCGATTTAAAAACTGCACTTCTCTTGATGGGCCGCGGCTCAGACTAAGGTCTGTCAAAGTGAAGAGTAAGTCAGGTACTTTCCACAGCTCTTAGTTCATTCAAGATCAGGCTTACGCATCTATCATGTGCAGAAACAGGAAGTGGTCATTGGGGAGATGCTGAGAGGAGAGGAAGTGGGGGGTCAGACGGTGAGAGAAGGGGGTGTGAAAGACAAGAAATATTTCCACTAAACCGCTAGTGCATGTGTGAAGTACTAAGCGCGCGTGTTTGTGTGTGTATATGTGTGAATTCGAACCCGATCATGATTTGCCCCTACATAACGTTCCCCTCGCTCTGTCTTTCCATCTCCCCACATGCTGCTCTGTCAGACGCACAGTGTATTATTAGACCCAGTAATACATACTGTACACACTCAAGGAGTATGTGCAGTATGTATTAGTATGTATGTATTAGAAGTGTGTACAAGTTCATACTTACCAAGGACACAGATTTTCCCCTACTGGATAGTCACTCTTTATCTCATGCTTTATGGGCCAAAAAATTGCCCATGCAGGAAAACCTGGTTCTGTTCCTGTGTTGGAGTATCCAGTCAGAAGTGTGTGCTGGCGTACTGCAGTTTATCCCGAGGCCCTTTTAGTCACCTTTTGTGTTCCCTGCCTTTTATAGTCCTTCTCACCTGCTCATTACAGCCTTTGTGGGCTTGTTAGCGCTAGCTAGCGTTAGCGTAGCCTTTGAGCTCCGCGCTCACCCCTGCTCTCCCCTCCTAAATACCCACCTATAAAATCTGTTAGCCTGTTAGCGACACACCCATAAAAAAAAAAACCCCGCTAGCCTTTCGGGGCAGCCACATGATTATGGTTTAGTGTCGTTAAACATGCTGTCAAGCTAACGGATAAGCCGGTGAATTCATGAGACGCACACAGGAGGTTGAATACGATGCTAAGAATTCAGCTTTGTAATTGTAGTCTCAGTATGTTCTAACGTGATTAAGATGATTTGTTTGGAAGTACATTTTTCTGAGAGTATTATTTGATGTTGATGGAGTTTAGCTTGCACTGTATTTGGCAGCCAATGTTAGCCTAATGTTATGAGAGGCTAGCATCATTTAACACAGAGAGGTCCTGATACAAGTGCTCATTAATGGACTGCTGTCATTAGTGCTGTAGACAACATCAATAATTCTCCCCCTCTCATCTCATAGATGTTGTGTGTGTGCGCGTGTGTGTGTGTGTGTGTCGGGGTCGGTTGGCTCATTTACACTGATCATGTGCAGACGCTCTCCCTTGGGGCGTACCTGCTTTGCATTGCACTAACAAGGTCGGACTAATAGGTGTGCGTCTGTATTATAATAGGTCTATGATGCACATGTGTGTGTATGGATGTGTTTTATGTGTGTGTGAGTGTGTGCGTATTATAATAACTCCACGGTGTGTACACGTGTCTGTGTGTGCGATTATTATGTCTGTGGAGGCCTTTGATAAGTCTCGGCGCGGGCGAGCAGCTGTTTTCTCAGACCCAGACTGTGCTCCGTCTCTTTCCCAGGAGATGGTGACCCCCGACCCCTGTGCAAACGCCCCCCCAACCCCGCCCGAGGAGTCCGACCCCTCCCCCTCCCCTCGCAGGAAGCGCGGGCGTCGGAAACTAGAGCACCCCGAGAGGCGTAAGGACATACATTTAATGCACACCTACTATTGCTAAAACAGTACGACTGCACACCCGCCTCATCAACTGATGTTGATGATGTTGACATGTTTAGTGAGGGAAAATGACCAACTCAAGCTCATTTGAAAATCTTCACTCTATAAGCTTTTGATACAAGGACTGACAGTATGCGACAGCTAAACATTTATATGTATTTTGAGGATGTAAAAGGTGTGTTTATATTTGCGATGTTTGCATTTGCAACATAAAAAAGACCTGTATTTGAGTTCTAAGTTCTAAAAAAGAATTGCGTTCAAGTCTTCCTGGGCATATGTGAATATGCTCAAAATTTTCATTGTCAAATAACTTCCAGATTGTATCCGCATTTTCACTTCAAATATAGACGTTGGGGCAAAGTGATGAAAACCATGACTTTACCTCCCCATTAGCCCTCTTGTTAAACACGGACAAATGGGCCATTTCCTGTAACCCACTTTTCTCCCCTTCTAGACGAGCCAGACGACAGAAGCTGCGACTCCCCCAAAGAGGTGAGAAAATTGGTTGATTGCTATACACATTTTTCCAACTCTGATGGTCTTTTACATCCAAAAACGTAGCCAGCCACTGTCATATTCTAAGTAGAGTTAACAGCAGTGTAATATAGTAAGTAGTGTGTGTGTGTGTGTGTGTGCAGGGCGAGAGCGGGAGGCTGCGGAGGAGGCCAGTTCCCAGAGTGACCTTCCAGGCTGGAGATCCCTACTACATCAGCAGGAGACAGAGAGATGAATGGCTCAGTCGCTGGAAGATAGAGGTGGGAGAGAGACATAGAGAGACATAGAGAGTGAATAGCGCTGTTGTCATGTGAAAACCGCGTAACTCCAATTTTGGTGATTTTCATATTTTCATCACATGGTCCTCTATGGGTTGAGAAAATTCTACCATCAAACCCTTTCAAACCCCATTAGATCAACTTAAAAATGCATTGCAATTGCATATTGCAATTCCATACATTGCCATATATCATGATTTTTAAGTGATATTCGCAAACATTGAAATCATACCCCATACAAATGGCAACATAAGACCCCATAAGGCAGATCTAGGCAATCTATTGAACTCATTTGTTTTGTTTGTAGGAGTAGTGCTGAATATTTATCATTATGAGTAAATATCCATATTACCACGTTGTAATTTCACTGCCTTGCAGTACTCAGCTGTCAGCTTCACATGTTTTCAGAATGGAGCTGACAATGAAAATAAAATGAACTCTTTCCACTCTGATAAAGTCACTCTGAGTCCAAAGGATTTTGATATGCAGTATTTTGTTTTGATGTCTCAATTAGCTGTGGGTGATGGATGGCACACAACGTGTGCATGCAAGTTTGATTTTCATAAGACATTTCTTGCAAATTGCATTGTCATTGTCAAGGTTTTTAGCTCTTTAAATGCAGTAAGATCCAAAGTGGACCCACACTTTTGATTTGAAAGCTTGTGGTTTCATCTTTGACTAGTTCCTCTCTCTACTCCTCCGCCATCCTTCCAACAACGGAAGGAAATCTTTCACCTGCTGTTCTTTTAACATGCACCACCAACAGGATTTTATAAGTAATGTAATGTAATGTATGAACCTGGCAAACAAAAGGAAAAAAAAAGATTTTATTGGTACATTTAATACATCAGTCCTTGACAGTAGTATCTAAGAGAGGGGGAGAGAGAGTGAGTGAGTGTGAGTGAATAGATGTACATGCGAGAGTGTACGAGTGAGAGATAGTGTGTGTGTGTGTGTGTGTGTGTGTGTGTGTGTGTGTGTGCTCGTAAGAGATCGATGGAGGAAGGAAAAGAGGCACTGTGAGAGACAGTCGTGAGAGAGCGAGTGCGTGTGTTCATGAGAGGGCGAGAGAGGCTGACTGACAGGCAGCGCACACATCGGGATTTGAGAGTGTGCAAGAGAGTGTGTGACTGTGTGAGGCAGAGCGAGAGTGTGTGAGAGGAAGAGAGAGAGAGATAGACAGATAGACCAACAGGAAGCGGCTGCAGTTTCCTTCATCTTATTTGTTTGAATGAGCTCTTCCTTCATTTTCTAACCAAGGGTTTCAAAGCAGCCGTGTGTTTACCTTCCCGGTTTGTTTGGAATAAACAGAAGAAGCACTGATGATAATGTTAGATTTTAACACGTAGCAGGTCTCATAGTGATAACGACATCCATCCAGTAACATTGTGACAATTCTGACCCATAACCATTCATCTTTGTATTAATGTTACTAGGAATGTTCTCCCTTTTTTCATGACACTTGCTGTGGATGTTTCAAGCGGCAGTCCGGTTATGTAGATTACATGTTGATTTTGCAAATCCACCTTCAGTCACAAGCAATTGTGTGATTGTGTGACTTTGAGCATATGCAACAAATTTCATAATCCCTAAAGGGAATACACCAATATTTTAGGGGATCGCCCCATCTGTCTACTTGTTAAGCGATGAGTACATAGACACCAAAATCATCCATGTGTCCCTAGTAGATGAATGACTCATTGGCTGGATAATGCCGGTGGCCCGCTATCACTGTGGTGATAGTGTTAGCAGTGTTAGCCGTGTCAGCATGAACTGAACATAGTGTATGCGCCAGAGCCAACAATCTACCGGGGGACACATGGATGATTTTGGTGTCTATGCAAACACCCAGATGCTAGATGGCCACATAGATTGGGCTTGCCTTCTAGCTGCAGAGGAAACGCTGCATGTATGTCTGTGACAGATGGAGAGCGAGCAAGCACTAGAGCCAGGTAGAGTGTGTCGTTTCCTGTCAACTGTCTCCTCGTCACCTTTCACTCTCAACCACAAATGAGAGAGACTTGCTCTGCGTGTGTGTGTGTGTGTGTGTGCGCTGACAGAAAGGGGGAAAGGCATGTTTTTAGCTTAAAGGTATACTCACTTTATACACAAGTGTACCGAAAGAGGAAGGAAGGAGAGGGGGAAAAAAGAAAGCGTGAAAGGAAGCAAGAAAGGAAGGACAGAATTAAGAAAGAAAAGAAGTGAAGGAAGGAAGAAAGGAGGAAAAAAAGAAAGCAGAAAGGAATGAAGGGAGGGAGGAACAGGAAGAAACAGTGAAGGGAGAAAGGAAAGGGCCAAAAAAGCAAGGATTGAAGAAAGGGCAAAAGAAAGAGAGGGAAAGGAAGGAGGAAAGAGGAGGACAAAGGAAAGCAAAAATTGAAAGAAGGGAGGAAGGAGCAAAGAAAGAAATGGAGGACGAAAGAAAGAAAAAGTAATGAGAGAAAGGACAGAAGGAAGGCAAAAGAAAGAAATGTAAGGAAGCAAGAAGGAAGGAAAAAAAGAGGAAAACGAAAACAAAAAGGAAAGGGAGAAAGAAAGAAAGAGTGAAGCATAAGAAGGAGACGTATAGCAAGGGGAAGAGAGAGTGACAAAGTGAGAGTGAGAGATAACGAGAGACAGTGTTTGACATAGAAAGTTAGAGAGAGAGAGAGAGAGAGAGAGAGAGAGAGAGAGAGCAGGGGGTGAAATCAGAGTGACGGAGACAGAGGTTAACCAGTTCCAGGTTTCTGCCTCTGTGTGTGTGTGTGTGTGTGTGTGTGTGTGTTTACTCTGTCAGTCAGTTGAACTGCAGCCAGCTGCTGCGCACCCCCCCACCCCCCACCCCCCACCCCAACCCCATTCCCTCATATCCCATATCACTGCTGTGTAAAGGAAACCTGGTAACTCTGTAAAGTCTTTTCCGTTTCAGGGGAGAAAAGCTGGCTCCTTTTCACTTTGAGTGTTAAGTTACGGCCCCAAAAATAATGTCGAGTGGGCATATATACTGTAAGGGTGTGTTCACACTATTCTGCTTTTTTTTTTTTTTAATAGAAATAGCACTGCCTCAACTGCACTTTGCACTGATTAAAAAAAGTGGGTCACACAACGCACACTTTGTTTCCATAAGGACCGACACTGATGTACAACTGAAACACTTAGAAACGACCATAACACAGCCAGTGTGATCCATACTGATATTTCAATACAGTAACAACTACTAACAACTTTACTACCGCTACTCACTATGGTGTCCCAATGACTTTTCAAATACCCTATATGGTCATAAATACATACTTTGTGAGTGCAGACATTTTTCTATAGTTCAAAAAATACCTCATCAGGTACTGAGAAACATTGCCATTTTTCTCTGGCTGTGTCCGTCCATCCGTTCGTCAAGGTTCTCGGCTGATTTTGATGAAACTTGGAGGGATGATGCATTTTGGCACTGTGCTCTGGCATTTAATATCATTACACTGATTGGCCTAATAGGGGCGCTATAATTAAAGGTCAAAATCTCTAACTTGGAAAGGCCATAACTGCTACACCACTGGTCCGATTTTTGAAGAAACTTGTATCATTCATGGAGGAAAACTTGTTCACGTGTGCTAATTGACACATGTTTTTTTAGAGTTGTACAAAAGCCTTTGAATGATGTATTGTGGCAATCAGAACTATTGTATTGTATGTAGTGTGTGTCCACCTTTATTTTATTTATTTTCCTGACTGTAACTCTAGACTATCGTCTGTGACTTAACTGTATAACTGCATTTCACAGTAATGTGTACGTGTGTGTGTGTGTGTGTAGGTGAGGTCCTGACCCTAACACCTCCTATTGCCTTGTCAACCCCGAGGCTTACCTAACCCCTGACCTCAACACACACACACACACATACACAGACAAAGAGTGAGTAGAGGTGTAGAGTTATGTCTGGTAGCCCGAGGGGTTTAAGGGTGATGAAGACAGGATTTGAGGGGCGAGGGATTGTGGTTGGGGGTGGCTGGGTTCGTGTGTGTATGAGTGTGTGTGTGTGTGTGTGTGTGTTGTGGGGGTTCATCTAAACATCTGTTCGGCGAAGGAGCCGTCTCAGTGTAAATCACACACTTCACTGCTGGCCAATCAACAGAAAGAGAGAGAGAGAGAGAGAGAGAGAGAGAGAGAGAGAGACAGGGTAAGGAGGCTCGAGGGTGAGTTTAGCCGAGGAGACCGAGAGAGGAAAGTGTAGGAGGAAGAGGAGGAGGAGGTGAAAGAAAGAGAGAAGAAAATGAGAGAGAGAAAGAGGGTGAGAGAGGAAAGGTTGCAGTTCCAGAGCTGCGATGTCCGGTCTGTAAGTGATTTATTTTTCTCTTCCATCTGTGCACATGTGTTCCAGTGTATGTAAGTATGTGAGGAAATATGTATGGTGCCTGCTACAGTTAAGTTTTTTTTTTGTTTTTTTTTTATAGGAAGTGGTACAAGCTGTTTCCGTTAACACAAAGTTGTTTCAGGCAGGGTTTAGTTTTGCATTTGCTAATGGATTTTATTTTATAAGCTGAAGTGAACTGTTTGTTTTTTAGTGGCTGCCTTCATTCTCCATGCTTATCTGGCTGGCTTCATGCCAAGCGGTGTGAAAACACATCTAGGCTGCTTCTCCGTCATCAGCTCCGGCACGAGAGACCTCAGTAGTAAAGCATCTGAAGGTTTCATACACTGAGGTCATTTTCATGTTTTGTTTTTTTTTTGGAGGGGGGGGGGGTGGTATTTAAAGTGCATTTTCCACTTTTCCACTACACTGGAATGGCGAGCAAATGGCTATGTAACATCTTGATAATGGAAAAAGACACCAAAGCATTGACCTGCAGTATTGGCTCCCATCAGGTTTAAAACAGCAGCATTGTTGTTGTTTAACAGCCGTCAGACAGGCGTTGCTGGGTTCATCTCATTAGAAGAGACCTCAGGAAAGCTTCATGGAAAGCCATTGATTGTTTGTCTTTAACGTGTCCCACGGCTGCGATCGATGCTAATGAAAGAGCACTCACTTTCTGTGTTGCCTATTGACGATGTGGCGCGGCCGAGGGTCTTAACTGCCCTCTTAGCTGTGATTTAGATGTTTGTGTGTGGGAATCGTAATGTATGTGTATGTGTGTTTGTGGGAATCCGCTTGCGTGCGTTGAGCAACGGCGGGTTCATCTCGGGGTCAGTGTCGGTCACGGTCATAAAGGGGGCGTGGTTTAAGGGACGGCTCATTGGATAGGTCGCGGGGTGAGGGGTGAGAGGCCAAGGGGGCGGGGCAAAGAGTGAAAACACTGACCAGGCCACGGGGTTCATCTAAGTTCAAAGTCGTAACTCACAACATTACGGCCTTTCTTTCTCTGTCTACTCACTTTCTGCCTTTATTTCTGCTTCACCTAAAAACATACATGCCTGCTGTTTTTTTTTCCCAATTGAATTTTCTGTTAGAATACTGAGCAGTTGCATACGTTTCCACATCAACATGGTAATGACAACATCCATGCCAGCTCTAAATATATTGGGTTACATTACCAGCAGAACCCCTAGTATACCTGTTGAACGGACATACAATGGAAAACATGTGATACTGTAGCATTATGGGCATAGCATGGTATATATATGCAATGGAAAAAACATATTTTCTTCACTACACTTAAGCTCAAACACAGCTTTAAAATGTGTTAACAACATTATGAAATCCAGGATTAGAATATACAGCATGCACAGTTTCCTCAAACCTCCACCACTGCATGAGTGTGCAGCACAACAAGGCATCATCCCACTCAACCTACAATTGAAGAGTTTTCTTCACAAAATGAGAACTACCACTTGAAAAAAAATGACAAACCCACACAATGATCAAAGCAACAAGTTAAAACTCATAGTACTTTCTCAAGGCTAGTAGGCAACTTAAGACCTTGATTGAAAATATGATCATACTTTAACTGATTGCATTCTCTATAATTTGTAGATATTGAATGATGAGCTTCAGATATTTTTTACACTGATGTAGAACATTTTTGAATAGGATGTCTTCAATTAATCCCTTTAACAAGAGTATCATTTGATATCAGAAGATAATAATATACATTATTATTATTATTTATAGAGCACTAAACCTAGTTACAAAACGCTTTACAAAAGAAAAATAAAATTATGTATGATAAATAAAATGATGATGTTGCTCTATTACACATAAAATGTAAAGGCAGAGATTGTTAAAAGTCTACCACAAAACTTCACCCAGTATTTGCAATATATATGAACATTCTCTGTTTAGCAAGGCAGAAATCAGAAATATGCATCCAGAATGGTGGGTTTCTATCTGTTTGAGGGTTGCCTGTTGGACATGCCTACTTTGCATGAAGCTGACCCTTTGATATATTCGAAGCCAGTGTTGCTTCCACTGAAACCTGAGTAGATGAATCCAGACGCGACTATCTCCAGTGAGTCATGCTGTACCTCCGAAAGCAGCAAAACATCCTGATGGAGTGTTCAATCAGCTAATGTTGCCAGGCAACAAACACAATTTCATCCAGTAAGCAGAATTTCGGCTGATATTGCTTAGCAACAGGAGTCAGGTCCAAGGTTTATAATTAGATTATCCGGTCCAGATGCTGACAGAAATTGTCAAGTTTCCGTCATAACAAGAAAGTTAAGATGAGATGAAGCTTGAAGGATCCACATGGGGAAATTGGGTCCTGACAGCAGCAAACAGTAATAGGATACAGAACGAAAATCTATTCTAAATAAGAATATAGCAGGGAGGGTTGTATAAACATAAGCAACTGACTGTTTCAACACTAAAACATGAATGAATGAAAAGTTTGGGAAGAAAAATACAGTATTATTTGGTGTGCAAATAGCAGCAGTAGAACATAATGAGAAAAAAAAAAAAAATGAATGAAAAATATGTGCAATATGAAAGTATACCAAAAATCGGAAATACATGTGGTATGAAATAAATGAAAAAACATGGAAATATCAAGATATATGCAACATATAACAAATAAGAATATGCAAACATGAAGAAAATAAATATGTGAATTTACGACATATACACATGACGTGCAAAAACGTCATATTCACATTAACAGCTCTACAGAAGACATACATTTGTACAGAAAGTGTCTAGAGGTGGCGACTAATCACCTTATCAAGTGTATTCCATTTCCTGATGTAGATAACATATGGACAGGACATGCATATGGATGTGTGAATCACTAGTTGTTCACCTTATAAAAACAGGAAAGCTGTAGGAAATATCGAATCCCTGTAGATGCAAGGCTTCCGGAAACCAGTGACGACATAAGGAATTTCTCTTAGAATGCATTTGTGTGTGTGCGTGCATGTTATGGGAAAACGTGTGTGTGTGTGTGTGTGTGTGTGTGTGTGTGTGTGAGTGTGTTAGTGTGTTTGTGTGTGTGGTCTGTGTCTGTGATCCATGTAACAGGCTGATTAGGAGTTTATGAGGTCAGAGGTCAACAGGAGCAGGGAGAAGTGGCCTTCTGACCCCGGGGTCAAACCGAGGAGAGACCTGTCAGGACCCGGCACTCTCACTTTTACTGTCTCCCCCGCTAGGATTTATGCCGGCTTCCCTCTGCTTTCTCTTTCTTTCTTTCTTTCTTTCTTTCTTTCTTTCTTTTACTTTGTCTCTGTTCTTTGTTCACTTTCTCTCTATCTTGATTTTTGACTCTTTTTTTCCACATACAGTATAAGCATCCTTCTGGTCCTGGAATATCTGGAATGTCATGGAATTTAGAGAGGTGTTTTCCAGACAGGGAAAGTCGGGGAATTTGATAAATTCTCTGGGGAAGTCAGGGAATTCCAGGAAGGCATCACCTGTCAATCAAACAGTGTGTCCAGCACTGTGACGTCTTTTTCCTTGGATTTTCTGTTGATGCAGTTTTCTTCTGTCTGTTCAGTCATGGTGGCTACCACTGCTCATGCTAACTACCCAGTTCTTCTTCTTCTTCTGTTTATTCCAAAGAAACTGGAAAACGCATCACTTCCTGTGCGCCAGAGGGTTTTTCCCAGGAAAGACCAGCCAGATACCGGGTGTTTAGAACAGCAAATGTAAAAGCTTTCATGAACTGGATATAGCTTGAATCACTATTGTGTTATATCAGTTGGCGATAGAGAGGAGCAAAACGGACATTCAATTGTATATCCTCTCTCTCTCTCTCTCTCTGTCCGTCTCTTTTCATCACACATGCGCTCCTTTCTTCCTGTCTGTATTCTATTCCTCAATTTCATAATATAATCTCACACATAATCCTGTTTACTCTCTCTCTCTCTTTGTCTTCTTTCCCTCTCTCTCCCTCCTTCCTGAGCTGAACCCATTGAACCGCCCCCACCTCCCGCCTCCCGTTCTCCCCACTCACTTCCTGTTTAGAGGAACAATTAAAGGATTGTTCCAACAGCCCAGGGCACCAAGGCCTTGATCTAGAGCAGCCACCACATCAGCTGGGCAGACCCACATAAAACATCAATTATGGGACCTCCTTGAGGTTGTCTCTGACCAATAGGAATAAAGCATAAAGGGTCATGATACACAGGCGACTTTTTGAGGGAATACAGATGGGGAAACTTTGCCTTCAGCAGATACTGGCAAGTTGACCAAACCAATGTCAGTAACATATGGTCCAAAATTGCGGCTGGTGTGATATTTGCCCCAGGCGACTGCATGCTGTGTGTCAGTCACTATGCAAAAGAATGTCCTGGTAGATCCCCTCCTCATCTAGGCTTTAGCCCCTCCCAACCAGGAAATCTCCAGGCCTCTGGCTCACATGCATGAATCAATCATTTGTGTAAACAGGAAAGTGTCGCTCTTTGTAACCGCCGCGCTGAAACCGGCGGTAGCTAGCTAGAAACTAGAACCGATAATTGTCGATGTTAGCAAACAATATCATTGGCATGTACAAATATTGACCTAACACCATCAAAATCTCATCCACAGATGATTGTATGCTACACGTTGGTGGTTGCAAGGTGACGCTATAGGTATTAGCAAACGGCACTCTGGTGTGGTTGTTGTTTCAAAGGGGACAGTAAACAACGGTGGCAATTTCCACATTCGCCTTGCTGAATTCTGGATCCTGTTCCAGGGTCCAAAATTAACGTTAACATTAAAATTTGTCTTTGGCGGGTAAATCAGTAAGGGTCACCTACCACACTGGCTGGTAACTCTTTGATGATATCATTTGTTTGCGTACTTGTTTATATACAGTCTTTATCCCTGCTGAACATCATACACTCTTTGTGACCGTGAGCCAATCAAATTAAAGCGAAACAATGACTGTGTATCAAACAGGCTCCTGACTGGCTCTACACAAAGAGGTAGCGTCCAAACCTCCTTGCCGCTCCTTTAGCTGCTCGTTGATTGACGCCGGCCTCTGTGCTTCCTTCACAGGCAGAGAGGCGGGCTTACCGCGAGGCTGAGATGAGCATGATGGACGACCTATCGGAGGTCGACTTTCAGAAAGAGGAGGAGCCAGCCAGCCCAGCCCCTCCCCAGCAACACACAGACCCCGCCTCGCCGACAGTCGCCGTGACGCCAGAGCCTGTTGCCAGGGGAGACCAGCCCACGCCCAGAGAGGTGGAGTACCAGGTAAAACCGCTAATATCCTGTACCTTAAATCACTGTGTATAACTCTTCCAGAGGAAATGCTGGTGCGCTAAACTCACCAATATGGGGGTACCCTGGGCAGAAAAAAATGCAGTTCATCCAGGATGGTCCTCCTCACTGTTTTCAGGCAACTAATAACACAATGCAAGGCCAATATCTGGCCAATAACCCTAACCCTAAATGTTTTCATAAAACTACTTCCTTATGTACTTCGTCGCTTCATTTTCACTGCTTCCTGGCTCCACTGCAGTTAAATCCCCAATGTGATGTATGACAGCATCTGGTGCTGCAGTCGCGCCTTGTGGGGATAAAGGTAGGGATCATTGGCGGAGGACTTGATGTCTTGGGGTAATTGCTTACTTTATGCATTCACTTGGTGCAAACGATTTCTAAACTTTCTGACACACTAACACGCCTGGGCCAATATTGTTCATGTAGGAGAAAATTGAGTCTATCGAGTCTCGCTCCCTCAAAAGTTTGAAATGATGATTCGAAATTAGGACTTGAGAGATGAAAGTTTTCTTCTAGTCTGGAACTTTACAGTTCTTTACGACTTGAGCACAGGGTGAAACTGGACTCTTGCCCATAATGACTTGAGAGCCACATTGTGCCTGTGTGTGCGAACAGGATGGCAGGGGCTTTGTCATCGGCGCGCTGGTGTTTGGGAAGCTGCGGGGTTTCTCCTGGTGGCCCGGCCGGATCGTGTCCTGGTGGATGAGCGGCCGGAGTCGAGCCGCAGACGGCACCCGCTGGGTCATGTGGTTCGGAGACGGCAAGTTCTCTGTGGTGAGTAAGAAGAACCTCCACCGCTTTTATTTAGGAACCTCCTAACTGAATTGATTAGATTTGAGGTTCACTCCCCAGCCAAGTCATACAAAATACTCCAACAACTTAGAATTTATGAGCTGAGGTTAAATTCCTCTCTTGGAGGCACTTACACTGTTATACATCATCAATCTGTGAGGTTTCATGCATTCCAGGAGTTTTCCCCAGAATTCCTTTCAACAACCCCAGAGAAGGGGTATGACTTGTTGTTTTCAATCAAAGGCGGGCATGTACTGTAAATATAGCTAGCTAGCCAACTAGTTTGTGAACATTGGGGCGTGTCTGTGATTGTGGCTGCACTCCTTACTCAAAACATAACTTGTCTTGTGGCTGCATTGCATTCTGGTCTATTGAGGCTATTGAGTCGGAGAAGAAATTTGTATCTTTATATCTCAACGCTTATTTCGGCACCCTAAATCACCTGGATTAGGACTGTAGGAGGGCTTGTTTTGTTGAAAATTTTCTGTTCGCTATAGCATGTTGTCTTGACATTCTTGACTATGTCTCTGTTTCCAGGTTTGCGTGGAGAAGCTGATGCCTCTGAGCTCCTTCTCATCTGCCTTCCACCAGCCCACCTACAACAAACAGTCCATGTACCGGAAAGCCATTTTCGAGGCTCTGCAGGTAACAAACCCACTACTGATGCTCCACTCAGCTCCACAGCATCTGGGGTTCCATGGTTGCTTGTAATTTTTGGTGATCTAGGAATAATCTTTGGGGTCCAGCAGAATACTACATGTTCATTTACAGCCGCTACAGCACCCAGAGGGTTTATCATTATAGAGAACGGAGATTGGAAACGGAATTGATCAAATCCTAACACCTTACACTAATCGTTTGTCTGCTTGTGTGTGCTTGTGTGTGTGTGTGTGTGTGTGTGTGTGTGTGTGTGTGTGTGTGTTTGTGCAGGTGGCAAGTACCCGGGCAGGTAGGCCTCTCCCATCCTCTCCTGATGCGAGCGATGATGCCGAGAGCCAGGGGGTGGAGCTTCAGACCAGACAGATGATAGAGTGGGCCATGACCGGCTTCCAACCCAGTGGCCCACAAGGATTGGACCCTCCAGAGGGTACACACACACACACACACACACACACACACACACACACACACACACACAGTGGGTAACTTCTCACAGCAACCTAAGATGGCCTCTCTTTCATAAACACACACTCATACACATGCTGTACATCATTCGGTCCATCACACCGTTCAATGCACACCCGGTGTCTTTCACCTCAATATGACACAATGACGGATTGATTCTATGCCCCTCCCCCACAGATGAACAAAACCCATATAAGGAAGTGTATCCAGAGATGTGGGCGGAGCCTGAGGCAGCATATACGCCTCCCCCTGCCAAGAAACCCCGCAAGAACTCAGCTGAGAAGGCCAAGATCAGAGAGGTGATCGACGAAGGGACCAGAGGTAAAAACACACCCACTACATTGACTACTGCTGTTGATACGTGTTCCTGGCTTTATGTGTGTGCGTGTGCTGATATGCAAAATGACCAAGCTTCTCTTCTAATGTGTTCTTGTTTTCAGAGAGACTCATATGTGAGATCAAGAAGAAGACCAGGAACATAGAAGGTAAAGGTTTCTGAAATGATCAGAGCATCAGTCTCACGGTTTGGGGGTACGGGCTGGAAAGTGAGATTTGAAAACCAGAAATCTCAGCACCTGGTGAAGTAATCGTTGCGTTATTGGTGTTGATCAACAACCCTATCTACCCCTTCAGATAGTCAGTTTGTACTATGGGACAGCAAAAAAATCCTACTTATTGCACCTTTAAATTCCTTGATAATGCAGTCAAAGGGCTGAACAACACGTTAAAAGTAGTAGTGTGAACGTCTTTGTGCCATCTGTCTGTCTGTGTTCAGATATCTGTATCTCCTGCGGGAGCCTCAACGTCTCTCTGGAGCATCCTCTCTTCAACGGAGCCATGTGCCAGGGCTGCAAGGTGAGATACGTACTGTATACTAAACCCAGGTGTGTACTGCCAAATGCGGAATAAATAGCCATAATGACAACGCACTGAGTGTTCCTGCGTGCACATATACGCACATATACGCTCAATCACGCACACAGGCCCCACTCAAATCAAACAAGGCACCAGTAAACAGCTTGCCTCATCATCATCAGCCTCCCGTTAATGATCTCACACACACACACACACACACACACACACACGCTGCCTGCTCCTCACCCCGTTTTGTCCCCCGGCAGAACTGTTTCCTGGAGTGTGCCTACCAGTACGACGACGATGGCTACCAGTCCTACTGCACCATCTGCTGTGGAGGCAGGGAAGTGCTCATGTGTGGCAACAACAACTGCTGTAGGTCAGTAGAGTGCTGTATTCATTAAAGAGTGACCCTTTTTGCCATGTAGGTGATTTTCTTATACAGTGCGACTTAGTCCAAAAACAAAACGTATTCGAAAAATGTGTAAATCCCATAATCGCAAGCCGTAGTAAAGAAGTACAAGGAACGACAATCCATCCCGTGTGTGTGTGTGTGTGTGTGTGTGCAGGTGTTTCTGTGTGGAGTGTGTGGATCTGTTGGTAGGCGCCGGCTCAGCGGCGGCCGCCATCAAAGAAGACCCCTGGAACTGCTACATGTGCGGGCCCCGGAACACCTACGGGTTGCTACGGCGACGGGACGACTGGCCCTGCCGACTACAGCACTTCTTCGCCAACAACCACGAACAGGAGTTTGTAAGTCTGAGATTCCTCTTCCTCTCCTTCTCCTTCCTCCTCTTCTTCTATTATTTATAAATAGAGATAAATAAATAGTCACGATTATGATAATCATAAACTTTATTTGCATTGCATCTTTTAAAAAGCGTTACAAAGTTTTAAAGCTGTACTGTGTAAGACTGCACCCCCTGCAGGCATGAAAATGAATTATGAATCTAAATCTAAAGAAAGACAAAACTTGCCTCCACCCCCCTTTCCAAAGCAGCACTGCATACACAACCTGCCACCAAGTGACACAAAGGAAATCAATTCTTGGTTCAACACAAGTCAGTTAGGAGTAGTATATTTATGACAGGGGTGGGAGGGGCTCCAGCTATAGGGGAGGAGCTTTTTTCATACATTGAGCTGAATACAGGGAGCAAGAACAAGTCAAATAGGGAATGAATGCATTAGAAGTTCACCTCTCCACCATATCTTTTGTGGACTAGATTAAAGTGAAAATCTTGCATATGATACCTTTAACAATCAACATACTGTAAAAGCAAACAAAATTCTCATAAAATGACTTAAATCAAGACAGCACTACAAGATAAAAGAATATGATTAGAGGGTAAAAACAATGTAATAGCAAGGGCAATAGGATAAAAGAATAAGAGGAGAGTGAAAGAGAGAGAGATCATTACACAATAATGATCTCTCATCTAATAATCCAATAATAATAATCTAATCCAGCTCTTGCCTTTGCCTCTCTGCCCACCTTCTCTCTCTCTCTCTCTCTCTCTCTCTCTCTCTCTCTCGCGCAGGAGCCAGCCAAGTTGTATCCTCCAGTTGCAGCGGAGAAGAGGCAACCAATCAGAGTCCTGTCTCTGTTTGATGGCATCGCCACAGGTGTGTGTAAGTGTGTATGCACATGATCACATAAAAAACACTTATATTAGGGTTAGGGGTCAGGATTAGGATTAAGGTTGGGGAACCAGAATAGGTCAATAGAACACAACTCAAAAATAATCACTTTTAACAAGTCATTTAATCTATATCGTGTCTATATTGTGTGTGTGTGTGTGTGTGTGCTCAGGTCTGTTAGTGCTGAGGGATCTGGGCATCCAAGTAGACCGATACGTGGCGTCAGAAGTGTGTGAAGACTCCATCACCGTCGGCATCGTGCGGCACCACGGACGCATCATGTATGTGGGCGACGTACGCAACGTAACCCGCAAACACGTAAGCGATATCCTGACAGATCCATGACAGATTGAAAGCGGCACTCTGCAAGACCTTCTGGCTTTCTTTAGTTTTTACTGTGCCTCCATCTTTGGTGCTGTGGGGTTTCTGCACTGCACTCCCCAGAGATCACCTTTTTGACTATCCTACTTCACCACACTCCTTCCAAAGCCCTTATCTCTATGCTGGTGTTGACTAGTTTTGCGTTTTGTCTGTCAGATCCAGGACTGGGGACCATTTGACCTGGTGATAGGAGGAAGCCCCTGCAACGACCTGTCCATAGTCAACCCCGCGCGGAAAGGCCTCTACGGTAAGAGTGAGTCTAGAAATCTCCGGGCTCACCAGTCCATCCACAACATAACATCGTAAAACTACAAATACCAAGACGGACAGGTTAGCATCTTGTTTTGGTTCGTTTAAAGTATGAGTGTCTCCCCTCCTCCCTTCAGAGGGAACCGGCCGGTTGTTTTTCGAGTTCTACCGGCTGCTGCACGAGGCGCGGCCCAAACCGGGCGACGAGCGGCCGTTCTTCTGGCTGTTCGAGAACGTGGTCGCCATGGGAGTCAGCGACAAACGGGACATCTCCCGCTTCCTGGAGGTCGGATGAACGCGCACACACAAAGTCACAAACGCGTACAGTCCGCGCCGGCATGCAAACACCCACACACACACTCAGACAACTGGATACACCAATGGAAATACACAAATATAGCGATGAGTGATGTTGATTGGGATGAGAGAGAAGAAATATAATCACAGATAGATTTGCTGCCCTCTTGTGGCAGCAGGAATTCAACTGTCATGACCCATATTAAAAATGACCCTTACTAATATCTTAGTGAGCTAAGATATGTGCTAAGGTATGTGCCATGTAGTCGGGATTTTGAGGGTGCAACCCCAGTCTTTCCTGTAGAAATAGTAGTAGAAATACCATTAAATTGTCCATTCAAAATGATTTTCATTACAGTTTTCTGTAATGGTCATGGAATTTTGGTCAATGGAGTTTTGAGTGGATAAATGGGCCACTTGACATGATTATAGCAGAATGTATTTTCCAACTTTCACACATTGCATTAGATGGCTTTCAGCCAGTGGAAATCAGACTGAAAAACAACATTAACAAAGGAAGAAAGAACCAGGAAGAAAGAACATTTTTAGGTCATGGAAGTACTCCAAGTTTACTTCAGGGCCACAGTGGGAACCCTAAGTATAATAATATAAAGACATATGATATTTGACACCTACAGCATCTGAAACGCTCTACAGTACCATTGTGTTAAGCTTTACTGGACTGTAAACCGCGCTCCACTCACTCCCCTAAGTAACAAGAAAGAAAAAGAATAAGTGACTCTGATGGAAGACGCTGTGTCAGGTCGAACAGAAAGGTAACCCTGCTGTCCCCCTACAGTCTAACCCAGTGATGATCGATGCCAAGGAGGTTTCTGCTGCCCACCGCGCACGATACTTCTGGGGAAACCTGCCAGGCATGGCCAGGTGAGACACACACACTCACACACACACACACACACACACACACACACACACACACACACACACACCATTGTTGGGCTCAATTCTCCCTCAATTCACTTAACTCCAAATCTAACTTGAAACTCCATTTCACATAAAAATGATTACGCTGTCATTCTCAATCATTTCTTTATAGATGGGATATGATAAACTTTTACTGGCAGGCTTTGAGTTTTGAAGAAAATCTGCTCATTGGATTGACTAAACTGACAGTGAGATGCAGCCAACCTTGACACACGCTTACATTTGACACATTTTGTCTCTTCTTTCTTTCCCTACCTCTTTGTCCAGACCTCTGACAGCCATGGCGAATGACAAGCTGGATCTACAAGAGTGCCTGGAGCATGGGCGCACAGCCAAGGTACACACCTGTGTGTGTGTGTGTGTGTGTGTGTGTGTGTGTGTGTGTGTTTGTGCTGAGTTGTGACTTGTCACTAAAAGTCCATGTTAATCAGCTTAACAGCAGCAGACGAGGCATGTCCTCACACTAAAACAGCTGCAGACAGTAAAGGCTGCTCATTACAGCATACAAGCAGATACTATTATTGTAATTACTGTTATTGTTTTAAAAAGCTTGTTAACACATCTACATCATCTCTGACTGGTGATGTGCAAAGATACAGGGTTCTAACACAGGCGAGAAGGAGAAGCATGGACATTTCTTTCAATGTCTTTTTAATATGTAGAAAAATATAAACTCAAAAACTGATGTCTGCAAAAATATGGAATTGAAAAATAGAGGAGTGTAGGATCCCTTAAGATAAAATAAGAGAGAGAAACATTGAGTTACACATGACTTTTGTGTTACCATACTGTTTCAGTTCATTATATGGCATTAAAAATTGTCCACTGCAGATAGATAACTTTACTGATAGCTGCCACCGAGTTCAATAAATAATTGATTGCATTTTTTTCAAACTGTTGAAATGAATGAATGGAGTAATCACTTTTTTTAAGTGACAGACACTACTTGTACATTTAAAAGGTACTAATTGAGAATTTGTGTGTGTGTGTGTTTGTGTGTGTGTGTGTGTGCGCGCGCACGCTCGGACGCTAATTCCAGTTTGAGAAGCTGCGTACGATAACGACGCGCTCCAACTCCGTGAAGCAGGGGAAGGACGAGCATTTCCCCGTCTACATGGACAACAAGGAGGACATCCTCTGGTGCACCGAGATGGAGAGGTACAGCGGTGTGTGTGTGTGTGTGTGTGTGTGTGGGTGAGCTACATGCTTCTCTGTCCTGTTGTTTCAATATTTAAGGGTGCAGTTCCAGTCCATGCAACTTTCGCTAAGCATGATGGACTTGTCTGCACTCTTTGCCTTAATTTACTTTCTCTGATGTGCATACCAGTTCTCATATTTTCTGATATGTTATATATTGCATACTTGATTTTTTTATCATACATGCTGTAATTCCAATTTCGTATGCATATTTCTAAAGCATTTCCAAACACTCTAATTGATGCAGTTTCTAGTCTTTTAGCACAAACTTTTGAAGCGTTTCTTGCCAAATTCCCCCATAGGGATTATTAAAATGCCGTCCAATCCAATCTAGTCTAGTCTAACCTCATCTCATGTCATGTCTCCAGGGTGTTCGGTTTCCCCGTCCACTACACAGACGTGTCCAACATGAGTCGTCTAGCCAGGCAAAGGCTGCTGGGACGTTCCTGGAGCGTCCCCGTCATCAGGCACCTCTTCGCCCCGCTGAAGGAGTACTTCGCCTGCAACTAGACGCACACCGACACACACACACACACACACACACGCATACACGATGACAGACACACGCAGATGACTAGATACACAGATATTACGCGACCGATAGTCTGACACAGAGCAACACACAGATGACTAGACAGATAGGCACATGGCCATTTAGATACATGGATACAAACGCATCCAGATAAGGTTAATAATTCCATCCACACATCCATTGTAAAGGACTGCTTCTCCCAGAGCCCATATAGACCACTGGTTGACCTTAGTCCCCTGGTGCTACCCTGCTCCGCACAACAGAGCTGATCTCCAACCACAACCAAACACACACACACACACACACACACACACACACACTGGTGCAAGGTGTCTACTGTTTATATCCTCGCACGCAGACATGCTGTCCGACCTTCAAACTGGTGTCTTCTGGCTTTACTGTGTTGTGGTAGGTGGAGTCAAACCTCCAGGGGGGGCAAAATGACAAAGAGGCCCTGACTTTCTGTTTTTTTGTTTCTTTAAAAAAATCAACACGCCAATGAATCCCTCTGAACCGTAACACTTAATCTGTACTCATGCATAGTGACAGTGCTGCTGGTGTATTACAGTGCAATGAACACACACATACTGTGCACACACACACACACACACACACTCCAGTCAAAGCTCATGGTGCTGGTCAGGCAGTGATTGAGTCCAAATGGTGCCACTCTACACACTTTACAGTCCTTGGTGCTCTTGGAGACTAACCAGTCTCTGGTTGCTTCTGTCACTGCAATTTTGGCTCCCTAATTGAATTAAACCAAATGCTTACTAGCAGGGTGGGAAATTAACACAAGTGAAAAAAGGTGGCAAAATGTACCTGTGGCTGGCAAGTTCGTCTACTCTACCAGTCAATAGCCAACCAGGATCTTCAGCCAGATTGGAATTTTAGTTATACAATCATTTCAGCAGAGCTGCTCTGGAGGCAGAAATATTCTGAATTGTTGAGTTAAACTTCAATGGGCGCAGCCAAAGAAGCACAATTTTTTTTCTGGCTAAGTAACACTAGACAAGTGAGAAAGACAAGAGATAAGAGGGGAGGAAGCCAATATTATGAAGCCCAGCGCTCTGCTACTAATTGAAAAAAATCTAGCCAAACTATACTGAACAAAAATATAAACGCAACACTTTTGTTTTTGCTCCCATTTTTCATGAGTTGAAATAAAAGATCTAAGACTTTTTCTATGCACACAAAAGGCTTATTTCTCTCAAATTTTGTTCACAAATTTGTTTAAATCCGTGTTAGTGAGCACTTCTCCTTTGCCAAGATAATCCATCCACCTGACAGGTGTGGCATATCAAGATGCTGATTAAACAGCATGATTATTGCACAGGTGTGCCTTGGGCTGGTCACAATAAAAGGCCACTCTAAAATGTGCAGTCTCAGATGATCTCGCAGGTGAAGAAGCCGGATGTGGAGGTCCTGGGCTGGTGTGGTTACACGTGGTCTGCGGTTGTGAGGCCGGTCGGATGCACTGCCAAATTCTCGGAAACGACATTGGAGATGGCTTATGGTGTGAAATGAACATTCAGTTCACCGGCAACAGCTCTGGTGGACACTCCTGCAGTCAGCATGCCAATTGCACGCTCCCTCAAAACTTGTGACATCTGTGGCATTGTGTTGTGTGATAAAACTGCACATTTTAGAGTGGCCTTTTATTGTGACCAGCCCAAGGCACACCTGTGCAATAATCATGCTGTTTAATCAGCATCTTGATATGCCACACCTGTCAGGTGGATGGAGTATCTTGGCAAAGGAGAAGTGCTCACTAACACGGATTTAAACAAATTTGTGAACAAAATTTGAGAGAAATAAGCCTTTTGTGTGCATAGAAAAAGTCTTAGATCTTTTATTTCAACTCATGAAAAATGGGAACAAAAACAAAAGTGTTGCGTTTATATTTTTGTTCAGTATAAGTTAGCTAGGTTAGCTAGTTAGCCAAGCTGACCTTCCATGTTCAAACTAGCTATACTAGCCTATAGCTAACTAGGTAAGCTAGCTAGCTAGCTGCTGGCCTTCCAACATCATTAATGTTATGGTCAGGAATGAGTGAAAAAAATATGTCATTTATATATTTTTTTTGTATATTGACCAGAATTCCTTCCTTGAGATTCAAGTTTGCCAGTTAGCTAACTTGCACTCTGAACAACTGTACTGTATCTTTGGCTCCGCCCACTGAGGTTTAACTCAACCAATGAGATTATTTCTGCCTCCAAGGCAGCTCTGCCTCCCAGAAATTATGAAGAAATTATTAACTAAACTTCAATCTGCAAAATGTGTGTGTTTGCCAGCTGCTGTCCACAGGGAGGTCAGAGGCTGCAGCACTGCAGTCTGTAGGAATTCAGCATCTTGCTCACTTCAGCAGGGTGGAGAGTGAGGGGGTCAATGGGGGATGCAACCTGGCAACTTCCGGGTACAGGACAGTCTCCCGCCCTTCTTTTGTCTGATTAAATAGTGAAAGTGACCAGTGACCTGCAGGATCCACCAGCAATTGCAATTAGTTTCCTACCCCGCTTACTATTAGGGATCCAAAATGGCCGCCAGTAGGAACTGTGACATCCAGTGAAAGAAGCGGCAGACCTTTACTCTGCAGAGTCTATGCCAGCTTTCTACTTCCTACAGCTGAAACAGACAGCCCCGTATAAATAATGGATGCTTCCTTGTATTATACAGATAGACTTTTATATAGTCATCAAATGTGGCAGAGCGGTACCGCAATGTTTCCAAGGCTATTATACATCCAGGACCAATGCTTTCATGCAGACACCATGTGTAAAAGTCTGCGTCTACATGCTGTATACACTCAGTATGAAAATCTGTATGATGGTGCATCCATTACTTATACAGGACCGTCTGTTGAGAAAACATCACTTTCACTCTCTCTGGTGCTTTTGGTCTTCAAACGGCCATTTTTTCCAGGACGCCTTCCGATCTCCTGACCTTCCTCAGATACCAGCTAACAACTGGACACATACAGTATATGCTAACATACACTGACACACACACACACACACACACACAGGAATACACACTAACAGTAAACCAGCAGGTTCACAGTTTTGCACCACATTTACTCTCCATTTATACAACCAACCTTCAGGTGCTTTTTAAACTCTTTAACTCTTTTTTACAGTTCTCTACCAGGTTACGGACACGCAAACACACACACACATTTGCTGGAGACACACTCAGAACCGCAGCAAAACCAACATGGTGCAGACTTTTCTACTCCTTTCGGGACAAACCACATCAACAACACACACGCACACATACACACATACTGTGTTTTTGCCGGCCGCCTGTCTCCATCAGGCCTCCCGCGGCGCCGCCGGGTGTGACATCATCACCCTACGCCATTTGGTGCTCCCTCCAGAACCCCGACACCCCGCCCCATCCCCTCACCCCCCGGGTGCTGCATGTCAGTCAGTCAGTGTAATCTCCGATTCCATGTTAGATTAGGTAATAATGATAATAATAATAATGGTAATAATAATTACAATAATAATCTGTTATTGTGTGTGTGTACTGTTCCAGGTTGGTGCTCAGTTCAGTTCAGTCTCAGCCTATAGGGGAGAGAGAGGCTAGAGAAAGCATATTGTACAGTTAGTATAGTGACTCATTCTATTGTACCTAAGGATGCCAGAGGAGATTGTAGGACAGATGAGCTACAGGACACACTCTAAGAAGAGATGGGTTGAAATAACGCCGGCTGCACTGTCGCTGAACATAACCAGGCGTGGAGAGACAACCAAATATCCTACTCAAGTAGAAGTGCTGCTACGTCGCTAGAATTCTTCTAGAGTAGAAATAAAATTATTAATGTAAAAATACAAAAAAGTCAAAAGTAGGACATTTAAAATGTTTCCCATGCAAAAAGAATGAGAGGACAGAGATCAAACTAGCATCTTTTAATGTAAAAAAAATGCATAAATGAAGTAAAAAAAAAAAAAAGTAAACAAAAAGTTAGTTACACTAACAAGAGTAATTGTAATTTGTTACTTCCACCATTGAACCTAATACACAATAATGTGTTAATGTTTTACAATCTGGCAATAGCAGCACATGTTGGTTCATTCAAATGCCATTTATTTGATTCATAGCTTGGATGTTAGTTGGCTGATTTTCTTCACTAGACACATTAAATTGTGGGGTAAATATTTCCACGGTTGTTCGGGTTTTCAGCAATCCTAACTGAAGCTGAGAGAAACGGGTAGCTGCAATTGCCACTTGGTTTCAGTAAGGAATACTAACAGGTCAATTTTAGGAAATTTAAAAGACAAATCCCCCCTAAAACACTGAAGCACTGTTTAAAAGCTATTGGTGATGTAACTGCATTCCTGGGCCCGTCTTGTAGTTTGGTGGTGTATTTTTCTTATTCCTGGCCAAGCGTAGAGAAAGCAACGTCACGTCCGGATATTTCCAGTGCAGCTACAATGCAGTTTGATAGAAAATCTGTCAGTAAACATCAGGTTTCGGTGTCGATCCCTCAGAATCAAAGAGCCAGGGCTTCTTTCTAGTCTCACCATTTTGCACCAACATTCAACAGTCATACTAGGAGAAATCCATGGTAGAGGCGAAAGAGAGGGGGTTGACATCACTAACTAAAAATCACTAACTAAAGTAAAAGTAGGGAAAGTAGGTTCACCAAAACAGTAAATTACAACACAACAGTGTAACAGGATGCAAAGGGGAGAATTTTCCTTTTCCTGGTAAAGTAAAATTCAAAATGTCAAGGTATCTCTAAACACATGCTGTTTTTGTAATGCATTTGTATGTTCAGGGGCAACACAAGCAGTGTTATTTCAACATGTATCTGTTTTAGAGGGCGGTCAGAGGATCAGTCAGTGGATATCCGTACTGTTTTTGGTTGACGTCCGTCAATTTGATTGATAGGTGACACGGTGATGATGTTTCTGTTCGCCTATCAGCTTTTAGGCTGAGTGGCGCGCTGTTTCGACACATACTTTAAAAACACACACACACACACACACACACGCAACACTGTTACTCACACACAGAGCAGACGCGCTCAGACACAGGAATACTAACTCCAGACACATACAAATACGATGCTGTGGCGCATGCAGACTCTCATCTCATGGACTAAATGAAAGATGAGCTTTTAGGAACGGAGGAACTGGTGGTGTTTCAAAAGGTGCTAAAATTTTATCTGAAAATAAGAAAAATATATTGTTAGGAGTATAAATCAAGTTTGTCTTTACAATGACTGTATTTAAGTTTGTCGTAGTAATGAAAAGGCACTATTATTATTTTACTCTTGTATGAATATGAACTAATTAAAAAGGCATTTTAACTTTGTACTTGAACCAATGTAAGAAATGAACCGTGAATAAAAAAAGGACATGTTTCATGTGTTTTAGCCTAAAGGCTCAGTATTATCTGTGTCTCACTGTATGCCAGTGTATGTCTATGGGACTTTATGATGCATGGGCAACTTTTTGAAGAAACGTGGTTGCCTGTTGCTGGGAGTGTTGCTGATCTCTGAGTATCACTAGGATTTTTAGAACAAAGTTGCTCAACCTCTTTCATGGGATTCAATTTACTGAATTAAGTGAGACAGTGAATTAATTTTTACCTCTTGGAACTAAATATTATCCACAGCTCTGCTTGCTGGCTAAGTTTGTATTAGTATGTATTTCCTGGAAACAATAGCTAATTGACTCAATGAGGCCTCAAGGCTGTAAGTAACAAAGTCTCTCTTCTACATGAAAGCCCCTCAGAAGAGCAACTTTTGGCAGCTTGTGTACCGCTGCTGGTAAGAAATTAATAATAAATCAGTCGCTGTGCTTGAGGCCTTCATCCTGTTTTCATCAAAGGATGTTCTACCCGTGCTTTGTATCTGAACGCAGGAGGAAACAGCAGGAAGGGAACAGAGGACAAGGATGTTGAGGAATCGCTGCTGCTGTAGAGCTCCAGCTGCACTATGAGAAGATGAGAAAATATGAGAGGAAGAAGAGGAGGGTGGCCTGGTGGTCAGTGGGGTATTTATACAAGCAGGTGTGGATGTTTTGGTGGTAAATGACATTAGTGAATTGACACCCTTAACAGTATACCTCTGTTATTACTCCCACCTCCTTCATTCCCACCACCAATCAGCCATACTGCCAAGGAGGAGGGCCCTAGTCTCCATACTGTGGCCCTATGCTGCTTATTGCTGCATTCAAGTGCTCCTCCGTCTATACGTCACTTCTCGGCAGCCAGAGTATCATAGACAATTCCACGTTTCCTACTATTTTATCCAGGGATGCAGCAGGTAAAGCCATCTACACTCAGTTTAGATACTTTATTTTTGTGGGAAAAAATAGTTTACCTGCATTTTTAGGCTGACATAAATATTTATTATAGTATACATCATTGTAAGTATTATCAAATTGATGTAACTCAACTAAAAAAAAAAGCATAAATTAATGTTTTTCTGCAAATATAAAAGAATTTTGTTTATAAGGTTTATATCCAATCACATAGTAAGTTTCACAGTCGCTATTTGTTGCTCATGTCGCAAGTGCCATATTTCCGACAGGCACTTGAAGGCAGCATATTCCTCCGGAGACAAGACACGCCCCTGTGTACCAAAAAGGGAGGACCTCGTTCCCGGCTCCCCGGCTCCCATTGGCCAGCCTTTCCCGTTGCTCAGGTTCAAACGACGTCTGATTGGCTGCTGTCAGACTCCGGCGAAGGAGCATCTGCGGCTCGCGCTGTGCCAGCTGTCCTCGCGCACTCGGCTCGCTCCGACAACCCGGGGGAACGGAGAGAGGCTCGCGCTGAGGATTTGGGGAATCTGGAAAACGGAGGGTAAGAATAAAAAAATGATTAGCTAAGATGTCAGCCTTCAATTTGTGCAATTTAGTTGTCGCTGACAAGAATGGAAGTAGTATATCATCATTATCATTATACCGACCATTACAATTATGTATTATTATATTATTTCGCTGACTAACCGCAGGCTATAACAGATGTGGCACCGGGAGGGTTCCCGTTAGCGTGTATTTCGGGTTTTCGCCCCCTGGCATTATCATTTTTCAGGTTTTTATTGAGTATTTTATGACCCAACGAGGTGTTGCTTGTTTCTAGGTGTGAATTGGTATGTATTCGTGCAAGCCTTCTCCGCACGAGCCAGTGAGAAAAAAAAATGAATGGCATCTGTGGCACAATGTGATTTTCAATTAATAGCAAGTGTGTTGATAAAGTCGGAGGTCGGTTTTACACGAGCTAGCTAGCAAATATGCGTTCGTTTGGGCGACGAAATGCGGGTGAGGTGTGCATGTGTGTGTGCGTTTTCGTGTGCGTGTGTGTGTGTGTGTGTGTGTGTGTGTGGCGTTCCATCAGTGCGATAAGACTGTGTGTTTGTGTGTGTGTGTTGCCCGTTATGTAAGTCTGTTATTCGTATATAGGCTATCCCCGTTCCACCAAACGTATTGTATCATGGTGATGAAGAGGGTCTGGAGTTATGATGCATACAAACGACTCTGCTGGTGTGCGCGCGCGCGTGTGTGCGCTCGTGCGTGTTGGTGGGTAAAAGGCAAGGGGGTTGTGGACAGAATGGGGGATGGAAAGGAATGGCACCCCTCTTTTTTTTTTTTTTTTTTTTTTAGCATGCCTTACCCAAAAAGATTTGAACACATCAAGTGCTTTACCTCCCGCTTAAAGCCCTTTGTTGGGTGCAGTGTAGAGGATATTGCATGCAGACCTGATTTGTGTCTCAAAGGGGTGCTGAGGCCTCTGCATCAGTGGGGGTTTAGAGTCTTGGGGGTCCTTGAGGGGTACCAGGGTCCTTGAGGAGGTTCCAGGGAGTCCTCCAGCAAAACGAGGAACAGTTAATTTCACCAGAATTTAATTAACTAGAAAGGATCCTAATTAGAGACAAAGTGCATTAAGGCCATCAAACGTGCTTATTTAAATTCCTGAAAGTAATTTTTGGTCCTTTTAGGCTTGTTTACATCATGGCTGCTAATTGGGCCCCAATTTAAGTAGGAAGAAGTAATGAAATATTGGGGAATTGCGCCTTTAAGAGCCTTTTGTTCATTTCATAAAATGTCTTCTTAGGCAACTTCTTAAGATGTATCATAAGAAAGTCGAAAGGAAAGGGAGAGGAAAAAGGGAGATACACTCCTCCACCCCTCCACAAACACACACAAACCCACAAAACGCGCCGTGCATACGTGCATCATGCAAGTGCAGCATGATGGAGTGTGTGTTATGTCAAGGTGATGTGTGTGTGTGTGTGAGAGAGAGAGAGAGAGAGTGAGACATGCCCCTAATCCTGAGAGTGATGCCCTAGTTAGTTGTGCGGCCGCCGTTGTTGTTGTGTGTTTATCTGTGTCTGATTCACTAATGGCTTATTCATCCATGAACCGCCAGTAGCACCCACAACCTCTAAAGCTCCCTGCATGTGTGTGTGTGAGTGTGTGTGTGTGTTTAAGGTGTATTCTTACCCTAGTCGGTTGTAAATTTGGCGTCTCGCCTGGCTTTATAGTAGCGCTACTGTTCAGTCACATACTCCCTCACACGTGTGCGCGGTCACACACACACACACATACTGCCCCACACACACACACACAACATGCATACATACACACACACACGCAGTACACCGTCCCTCCCTGTGGCGACTGCTCCTCGGATCAGGCAGGAGTCAGCAGCTGTCTACTCCTTTCTTCTCATTTACAGCATGCATCGACTCACACACACACACACATACACACACAAACACACATGCACACACACACACACATTTACATGCCACACATGTAGCCTGCACTTGCCCAACAGACATCTGAGGACGTTTTGGAACATTAATGCTTTTCTGAAAGTAGAATTGATGTTTGTTCATATTGGTGTTTTTTTTGCCTTATGATGATCTGCAGCTTATAGTTTACCCTCCTATTTATTAGGAAACTGTGAAATGGGTGTGTGTCGGTGGTACACCGCTACCATGAAAACGTGTGTGTGTGTTTTGGGTGTGACATTGGGAGACTAGCTGCTCCTCATTTAATATTGATTAACGCCCCCATTTAAAAAAAAAAAAACTGTCTGCATGGAGAGGAAAAAAACTCAGGGTGTGTCTTGGTGTGTGTGCAGTTGTGTGCATAGTGTTTGTGTGTGGGGCGAACATATGTGTGTGTGTGAGGGAGAGAGAGAGAGAGAGAGAGAGAGAGAGAGTGTGTGCATTTGTTAGTCTGTGTGTGTGTGCGTGCAGAAGCAGCTGGTCTCAGAGTGAGTGAGAAACGCATGTGTGTGTGTGTGACTGCCAGGCCCACTATGACACAGCAAAAGACATACACACATACACACACACACACACACAGTATAGACCTACACCAAAGAAGACCAGAATAGATCCTCAACGTGGTGGTCTTGCACGATCATTTTTGGAGGGGCTGTAAGATAAAAATATATTCTAATCTAAAAATACATGATCATTTCATAATCTTTATCATAATGTTGCTTATTTTCTAATATTTGCAGCATCTAGGCATCATCCAATCAAGCGAAATTGCCTAAAAAGTGAATACAGATACAGAAATCGTGAGTTATGGGCGTGAGTTATCATGAGTTAAAGGCACAAAATGCCAAAAAATAATCTTTAAAATAAAGAAATCATGATTTATTCTCTTCTATACATACATCTGTGAATGTTCATTTTTACTGTTCATGAACCAGAAGAAGGTGAAATACAGTGGAATAAATCGTCCCCTCCCCCATCTCAAACCTCTCTGATTCATTACCCTGACCCACATAATAGATGCTCATTACACGGTAATGACTGTGTCTCTTTTAAAAGTGACATCGGTGCAGATGTGTTAATCAACAACAGCAAAAGTAAACACATTAGTAGGTTCATCATCAAATATACATGGCAAATATGAGCATCTATGTTGTATTTCTTAAATGTATTTCTTCTGTTCAGCTACCATATGTGTGCTTCAATCGTGTTAGTATAGGCCAACTGTTTGTGTGATCTGTAGCTTTCATAATTAATACTTTTCATTTTATTAACCCGTTTACTTTAGCCTGTTCATTTGATGATTGTAAAGAAGTGAACGAGCCTATATGAGTAGCTAGGCTGCTTATATAGATTGCATAAGAGGAAAATTCAAGCCGTGTTGTTTGAATATGAAAACAGGTATGTTATGAAGGCTGGGAGATAATTCAATATTATCGTTTGTGGTCTTTCAGTGGAATCATATGGTGGTGATATGGTGATTTTGGGATATCGTGGCACACAATTCAGCTGACGATAACAAGCAAATTTTATTTAAAAACTGACAAAATGAGGTATGAAACATTTTAAAGGAATATTATTTGATGGGATAAACATTGATTTGATTATTTAACGTGATTTTGCATACAGGAGCCATATTGTGATATATATCGATATCGAAAAATAATCTGTACGATTATCGTGATATTGATTTCAACCACATCACCCAGCCCTACTTATGATAAAGCTTTTATGTTGAATAGCCCCACCCTTTACTGATGCTCAAATGAATGAGAAATTTGTGAGGAAACTGTGCAGCTTGGATGAAAAAAAGCCAAACTCAACTGACTTCTCTATAGCTTTGAGTTAACCTTCAAACGTGTCAATCAAAGTTTGACAACAATCAGAAATCAAAGGAACTACAGCACTCATACACACAGATCATGTAGCGACAGGTGTGCATGAAGATTAAAGAGGTAACTGTAGGGAAAGAACAGTTTTACAGCTTATCTAAAAATGTGAATTCAGTGTTTTATGTCCAGTTTTCCTCTCTGTTGGATTAAAAGATATTTTGAGATTTAAAAATGAACCATTAATAAAAACACACTGAGGGTTAGGCAGTTTGATATGATGTCATTTGTCATACTTGATCGATGTTAACCTATGACAGTAGTTTGGTGCCCTTTGATTAATAGGTTATATATGACATGACCTCAGCAATTTGAACCATAATCTAAGTTTCCATATTTGTATCCTATGCACTTTGTAATGTGGTTATGATGAATGGTAATTAGACTTCCATGACAGCTTATAGGCCTATTTTTGAGTTTTTAAAGCTACATTCCTATGGTAATTTATTATCATTATTTCATTTATTCGACAACAAATTGGCTATATGCAGAGATATCGTATTTCTTTTGATGGATTTATTGATCCATCAAAAGAAATACATAATTTACGATGATCACTGAGATATATTGAGATATACTGAGATATTCTGCCTCTATTTTACCTTGATTTTAAAGGTGACAGGTGACCCGCAGAATGTGATTTTTGTTTTTCTGTGGAAAGCTAGAGGGACTATTATTGTATATGTGAGCGTTAGAGGTGTTAGAATATGTTATATAGTTTGACTTTAATTTCCTTTGGCCTCAGAGTCACACAAGGCCTCCAGTGTCCACCGGTCTGTTGATCCAGCGTTCCCATTCCCACGCACACAGTCAGCTGTGTGGGTTTGGATTAAGCTGACTGGAAAATAGCAACAGCAGCGGCTTGATCCTTTAAATATCACTTTTAGAGGCCCGTATTTCATGTAGACATCATTCTCTGTCTCTCTCTCTCTCTCGCTCTCCCTCTCTCTCTCTTGTCAACTTCACTCTTTCATTCTCACTCCTCCTCTCCCCCTTTTCCCTCAAGGCTGCATGATCTGTCTGCTGTTTGATGAATGATGGATTTTTTTTTTTAACTCTGATACTGCGATTTTGCGTGTTTTGTTGACTCTGTCTTTTTCTGGTGACAGTCAGATAAAAGTACAGCTCTGAGGGTCAGCGGTGGTGGATAGAGACAGTCCTGCTGCATGTCAGTAACTATGAAGAAATAAGAAGATAAGAAAGTATCTAAATTCAAAATGCGATGTAGCAATGATGAAAACCTACTCAAATGAAAAACTACAATATGGAGAAAAAAGAGTGTGCCACACTTGCAGGAAATGTTTTTTTAACTGGTTACATCTTCAGACAGGAGGGACAATATAACAACTGGAAAAACAGACTCATATTGTAAGTCCTTTAATACATTTGTCTATTGATTTAGTGATTGATTAGTATGCTATTGTTGCTGTTATTGTTACATTGTCATGGTTGCTGCTGGAATCTGGTTAAAATCAGTTATTTGTTGGTTTTGCCTTGGCAATAACTAGAGGCGACATAAAGCATCCAGGAAGAGATTTTAATATGAGAGGATATTTGACTGTGCCCGAAGCCAGCAATACGAAAGCCATCCTTTCATTTGGCACCGAGCCTGCCTTCACAATAAACCTCTATGCTTTCTAAGTGGAATCTAATCTTTTCTGAGCCAAGACGGTGTCAGTGTATATTGGATTAGACGCGAGTTGCTCTCTCAGGCAGGGCTGGACGGCTGGACAGTGAAGCTGACATCTTGGCTCTCACGTCCGAGTTAGCGACTGTCAGCCCGCTTTCTGTGATCATGTCAAAGAGAGATAAAGAATGGGAGGGGTCACCTGCACTCTACATAGTCCCTTTCAACAAGAAAACATCATTCAGCTATCATCTTAAATTATGGATTTCCTCTGATGGATCAAATAATCAATCAGAAGGAATAAACTCTCTTTGCATATGACTAACTTCTTGCCGTCCTTCAGTGACATCTAGAGGCGGTGATACGCAACTGCAGAATTCTTTGATGATTTTCTGCATGATTCCATGTGTTACTATTTTTCTGCAGTGCAGCCGATGATGATGATGAGTTCAATGACGTGACACATTTTCCAATGAAATACTGCCAATTGGTTTTGAAGGGCCACCTGATGTGGGAGGATAAGAGTGGTTATTTATACCAGTGTTGCTGTACATGTTTCTGAAGCACTTGATGTTCTTCAGTGCTGATCAAATACACTACAGTGATATCCGCTGGTCCCATTTTGATTCAACTTGGAGGAATGAAGCATCTTGTTACTGATTGGCCCGAGGGGTGCCTTTGTAGTGAAACAAATGGAGGAATGTGTTCCTTCATATTCATCTGTGTTTGTTAACAATATGCAGTACAAATGGTAAATCAGCGTTGGTGTTTAGTATGCTTAGCCATACCATGATGTGCAATTGTGTGTGTGTATAGGCTTTTTTTCTGCTGAAAGCCCTCTCCAGTTCCCATCTCCTGGGAAACCAATCTTCTATTCCGGTTGCCAGGCCTAGGGGCACTGCTTTCCATACTGCACCCCCCCACCACCACCACCACCACCACCACCACACACACACACACACACACACACACACACACACCCCATCTTCTTTGCCATCGCTTTATGGCTCATCTTCGTCTGCATCAATCCCTTCCTCTCTTTTTCTGTCAGCGGACTAATCTCTCTCTCTGGCCATCCTCACTCCTCCACTTCTCTTTCATGTTCTCTCTCTCCTTTTCACCCCTTCATCCAATTTCTGCCTCATTACAGTCTTCCCAGAGCTCGACTGGAGTCTGGGCTTACCCCCAACAATTTCTGTTCACTCCTGAAGCTATAGGGTTAGGGTATGGCTTTATGTGTGACCAAACCAGACTAAAGCCAGATTGATGTCATCAGACATGTATATGCATTATTTACGAGGTAATGGACAAACACTTGATTTTTATTAAAAAACAGAACATGATCAAGCTTCACATCTAGAGGCAATGCTACCAGGGTTGTATTATACATGTTGGTAAATGAAGTCCGCAATTAGAGGTGTCAGTCATTCACAAGACACATTTATATGTATACAAATTCTCCATAGAGCCCCATTCTATCTGGTCTCTCTGTGAGAGAGAATACTACTATATTTGGCCTCTAGGAGCCAAATATGTGCCCCTAGTATATGTGTCTATGCTAGAGTGTTAGCATGTAGTAGCAGAGTCAATGATCTACCAGGAACACATGAATAATTTTGGTGTCTACGCTCTCATCAATCCAAGCATAAGTTGACCAATGGGGCAATCTACCTAAAACCCTGGTGTACTCCTTTAAGTGCAAAATCCTGCCCAACCTTGCCCCACCCCACTGGGTCCATTTTAGTCCCATCAGGTCTGGGCATAAATGCCAGGCTGTAGATTCCCCCTCTCTCCATTATACCCTTCTCTCTTCTCTTTCATCCACTGTCCCTCCCCTCCTCTCTTTTTTCCTTCCTCTCTCCATCCCCCCATCTGTTTGAGTTGATTCTGTGTGCCTGGGATGCCATTGTGTTACAGCCATCCATGCAGAATGCACACATGAACACACACACAGAAGCATGTGAACACACACAAACACAGATACGTACACATGCACAAACATACACACAGTGGGATGTTGGTAAAAGAGACTTTTTTTTCTGTGTGGGAATTGGGGTAAAGTGGAACACTAGCTCTTAAGCCACATCCACTGTATTAGTCTTATCCTTGTGAGTGCAGATTCCCATTGAAGATCCATGGGCTTGGAATAAGCAGACAACACAATAAAAAGTCTACAAATCCAACATTCATTAACAGTAAAACATGTAAGCCCTTTTTCAAGCTCCCTAGTATGTGAGAATTTCCCCAACACAAATCAGGTACCACGAGCCACATGTAACATAGCCTGAAACTGCAGGGGGGCAGGGCCAGAAAATGCACACATAGAAATGCTTGAGGATGAAGTTAATTAGATACAAGAAAATTGTATCTAATTAACCTCATCTTTTGGCCCTCAGGGATCAATAAAGTTCACTGTATTTTATATCGTTGTTGTCCACATGCTCATCTACAGTATGAGAAGATTAGTATAGTATGAGAAGGGACAAGGAAAGGAATCATTTATAAGCAAATAACACGCACCCTTTTGCCTTTCCAGTTTTTCCATCAGCCCCCTGCTGCACCCTGGGAAGCGGTCATATCCAGTGTGGATAATAGATTTGTGAATTATAGATCCGCTGTTCTCCACTTAATATTTCATAGGGCGGGCCGACACGCTAAAAGCTCTGAGAAAGTTTTCTGTCTCCAGAGAGAAAGAGACAGAATGTGTGTCAGGAGCTGTAATGTGCAGGTCAGCAGAAGAGCAGACTTGGGTGAATACGCATTTTTCCCTCTGTGCTGTGACAGTCAGAGGCAGCTTAGTACCGGTCTGTGTTATAGCATCTCCGTTAATGACTCTATCCTTTTTTTCTCAGAGATTATTTTTTATAGCATTTCTGCGCCAAAAACTGTGAAACTGATTCCCGCCCACAACCCACTTATGTGACTTATGGGATTTCGCCTGCTGAGCCCCCGCGATGTTACAAGCAACTGTTGTTGCTGTTTTTACTCACTGTCATAACTGAATTAGGGTTTTTGAAGGCTGGTTTCTTGACTGAAGCTGAACATTCATTATCTCAAAATCTGACATTTTCATGCCAAAATAATAAAAAAATGAGAAAGATTCAGTGTTTACCCCAGAATGATATTCTTGTCAGGGTGGAAAAGCCACTGAAACAGCATTTAGACCATCATGGGACAATACAAGTCTCTATCGAAACATATCTAACTCTACTTATAATACTGTTTTCTGACAAATTCTCTGTTTTTCTGGCTTGATCTTCCTATCTGTCTCTCTCTCACTCAAGGACGCTAAATATGTCATGCAGCAACGTTTTCATGATGTAATATTTACGCTAAATGTCCCTTTTTGTTCCTCTGGCAGGACTATGGCTGCCAACGCGGGGTCCATGCGCATCCTCATCAAGGGAGGGAAGGTGGTCAATGATGACTTCACCCAGGAAGCCGACGTCTACATTGAGAACGGCATCATTCAGCAGGTAGTCCGCGTAAAGCACTAACACACACACACACTCGCTCATGCGCACACACATGCATATACAAATGTATTATTACACAGTATCATACACATACAAACACGTACTGCATTCTTTATTTCTCTCTATTTCTCTTTCTCTCACATGCACACACACTCTCTCTCCCTCCCTCTCTCTCACACACACACACACTGTATATTCCCAGCTGTTGGGGTGACTCATCACACAACATTATGAAGCTCCACATGATGATACCGTACATGAACTCACTGAGTTAGAATGATGCACTGGACGCTTGCTGGCGTATCATGGTAATCTTTGGTAAAGCTAAGATGGCTGCCAAAGGATTTTGATCACGTCGCCATGGAACTGAGCATCATGTGAAGAGGATGCATAAGACTCAGAAACCTGGAAAGTTCAGCTCCACTGCTACTAAAGCATTCAGCCATGTGATACCATGGCAACACAGCAGCTTTCCCATACACTTTGTCAGTGCTTATTTCCATGACACCAACAGTATCAGAGTTGAGGTCAATTGACTCTGAATTCAGAAAACTGTCTGTCAAATTGGCATGAGAAGGTCCAACCTATTAACAAATACTTGAGAATAAATTCTCAGTCATTACCAAATAACCTACATTCTGAACAAAAAGGGTTCTATATACTAATAAAAAAATGTTTATTTAGGCTTGTACCATAGCAGAACACATTTTAATGCTGTAAAGAATAATTTTAGAAAGATTCTCTATGGCACCAAGCTCAAATGGTTCTGCAGAGACCTTCATGCTTCCATAAAGAACTATTTAAGGAGGCATGAAATGTTCCATATCAGCAGTATTGAAAGAACCTTGAAAAAAGTCATTATGTTTCCATATAAGAACATTATAACCAAAGAACCATTGAAGAACCCTCCTTTTTCTGGTTACAGTGATAGTGAATGGACCCTAACAGGAATGTCCTTTATATTCATGATACATTCTGTGGTTGAGATACATGTAAAGGGTATTAGTGTCATGGGTATTATAAAGTTGAGTGATTTTTTGTGTTTTTTATGTATTCTCTGGCAGGTGGGAAAGGAGCTGATGATACCGGGCGGTGCTAAGGTGATTGACGCCTCGGGAAAGCTGGTGTTGCCGGGCGGAATAGACACCAGCGTGCATCTGGAGGAGACTTTCATGAACGCCGCTATCCAGGATGACTTCTACAGCGGCACCAAGGTACATACACACACACACACACACATACACTGGGCTGTGTTGTGACTGGGCCCGCCAGCATGCCTGTGTTAATGCTGCTGCATATTTGGAATCCAGAGACAGCTGTCACACACAGAAACACAATCTCTCTCTCTCTCTCTCTCTCTCTCTCTCTCCCCCCCCCCTTCTTCTTCTTGTTCAAATCATCCCTGCTTCCAGCCCCATACATTCACACAGACCAATAACCACTGTATAATCTGTTGTCACTCTTACACAAAGCAAAACCAAACAGCTGTCACTAGTTTCCGATTGACAGCAAAGGGTTCTCTTTTTATACACACACACACACACACACACACACACACAGCTGTTCATTCATACTGGGTTTACTAGTTCAATTCCTAAGGATGCTCTGCATGCAGTGATCCCCTTGAGACTCAGAGGAGAGAGGATGATAGGATAATTAGGAGATTTAAAAGTGGGAGTGTAATTGAGTGTCGCTTACAGCGGTACGTGTGTGTTGGAGGATGTTGTAGGAAGTAGTTGTTGTTGCCTGGCTTATTCTTGTCGCTGGGGGCTTTACTCATGTCAACTGGGCGCGGCAAGGTGTGGCACTCGCCTTATCTTAGCATATGTGAGTAAAAGCACTACTAGTATCTTTCCTCTTTGGAATACCGTCAGCGGGGTTTGGACATTTTGGTGGCAAATAATATCGGATGCCATACTGTAGCTTAGTGAAATGACAAGCCTGGCAAGCCTTCAGTCTAATGGAATGCCAACTGAAGTGGGGTGAGAAGAGTTGGGGTGGGGGGTTGAATCCTCCATATGCCAGCTCACCCCCACCCATTGACCTCGCTGCCATGGTAACTAACCCCCTAGCATGCATCCGCGTTCTCATTGTGGAAATCAGGAAGCCCTCTAATGTGTGTGGTGTGTGTGTGTGTGTCTGGCTGTGTGCACGCATGACCGTGGTGGTATTGTGTGGTCTCTATGGTGACTGCGTTACCGTGGCGATGGCTCATGCGCAATCGCGACGGACCCCAAAACTATTTCCCTCCGCATCCTCTTCCCCTCCCTCCATCGTTTCGAACACTCTGTTCCCTCTCCTGCCTCCCTTCCTCCTCTCTCTTTCCTCTGTGTGGAATGACTCCCCACTGTTTTCTCTGCCCCCCCGCTGTATAGACACTCACTGTCCTACAGTAGGAGGGCGTCTTATATAACAGGGTCAAATGGTGGAGCAGATTACTGTGAAACATTGGGAGACACAAGAAGAGAGAGGAGAGAGACAACATGCAGTGTTGATACTCCACCTGTGTCTAGATAGCTGGATTATATTATATTCACAAATGCCACATGCTCCACAAACAAACTTGAAGGGTTCCACAAATGCATACAGACCATTTCACGTGCACATTTTTGATCCACAAATGCATAGAGATCATTTTACATGCGTTTCTGCTCTAGATGTGTCAATTTCTACACATTTGTCAAACCTATACTATTTTTATTTGAAATTAAAAGTACATTTATTGCTAATGAGTTATGAATGTTAGCAAATCATTCAATATTTTTGTGGATAAGGTTTTACAAAACACAAGTGAAAAATACATGTTTGTGGATGCTGAAATATTTGTGGAACATGGTACACACATGCAGATTGTCTTCTGTGGGTTACAGTTATAAAAGTCCAATAAAAACTTCTGGTCGTAATGAGCTTAGAAACACTTTAAAACGTAGTTATAGCATTAATTATTCAAACCTACAGGCTGACTAGTTTAACTACCGTCCTTGTCTCTGCCATGCTCAGTGTGGACAGGAATAAAGATGTTAATTACCATTTAACAACTTGGTTCAAACGGACAAGGCTTTTACTCTGAAGCTGAGGTGCGCCCTGTCCGGAAGTCAGAGCTGTCCTGTCCATGCCCCCGCAACACTTGCTGCTTTTCTGTGCTGAGAAACTAAAAGCAAAAAGAAAAAATGCACATCGCCCTTTCCTTTTCTGTGGCGTCAACTCAATTGCAAAAAGCAAAACGGCACCGAAATCGCTTTTTTATTTACTGCACTTAAATGAGTAAAACGATTGATACAAAGGTACACGCATTGTCTTTCAACACCATAGGCAAGAGGGAGGCGCTGATCAATTCATTAATATAATAGTAAACTTTATTTCTGAAAGAAAATATGTTCAAAGTCTGTTTTACTAATCCAACAACTTCACCTTCCAATTCCTGAGCGCTGCCAAAGCAACAAGTGGATATTAGAATATCACACATATCGGATCATAAATTAGACCTACTCATGAGTGTGTTGACACCCAGTTATGGCTAATTGTGGGAGTTGGCATTAGGTGCAGATTCCTGTGTGCAGATTTATAAAAGAGAATAATGCGTGAACAGCATGTAAGCAGTGTTTTATATATTTGAAGAAAAGACTGCTTATGCATTATAACGACACCTGGTTATTATCTCTGTAATGTCTTTTCTTCAGATTTATAAAACACTGCTTACATGCTGTTCATCTTTGTTGTTGCGACTTCACTGAGAGAAACAGGAGGGACGACTTTGTCACTGGAAGAAACAGGAGACATCACTTCAACAGACGCAGCTTCAACTCTGGGGCTCAGTCGTACTCCGGCTCCAGTTCTGTCCTGAGGGGACAGACGAAGGACGATGATGAGAATGATGAGGACATGTTTTTGGTGTCACATCTCCACCCCTCCATCATCCCACCAAGAGCCAACCGCCGACCAATGCCTTCCAGGGATATAAACAATCTCTGTAATGACTTTGTCAACCTCGGCATCACTGGAGGAAGCCAAAACAGCTCCCTCCAGCCCTCAGCCACAGCTCAAACTCCAGCTCCATCCCGGAGGGACCGAAGCCCTCGACAAAGAGGAAACATGCGACTTTCGAGGACGAGCCAGAGGCAGGCCGGCCTTCATACAGACCAAAGACCAGGCGATCATTCTTCATGCCAGCCTGTGTCTGCCACCTTCAGGACTCCTCTGTGGAAAAAGTTCCCACAAAGAGGCACTGGGAAGAGCGGGAGGATCGACCACTTCCACCAATGAAGAGGCAGATTCCTGACTGAACGGTCTATTTCAAATAAAGGACCAATTGAGGAGAACAGCAGCAGAAAACATCTCTGCAACACCTCTTCTTCAATAAATATTCAAAACAAAGACAGCCCTGTTACAGCATTTATTGTAGTCATTACATATTGTGAATATAGAGCTGATAATGAAATGGAGGAACCTCCTGTTTCTTCAGATAAAGTTTTTGTAATTAATAAGCTGTAGGCTTACTGTATGTGATGCTGTTTCTACAGTGGAGGGAACATTCATAACATACATCACATATCAAAACACTCAACTCATGGTGTATCTTTAACTCACATGCATGGTTTTGTGTGAGTAAATGTTTGCAGTGACCACTATCTGGTTAAATATGGATTGTATTGTATATCAGCATATGCAAATATATATTTATTCCACTGGTTTAAGAAAATGCTTCCTGTTTAATGCAGACTATTACCTGTAGTCAATGTGTGCACAGTTGAATTTGATGCCTCTGTAGGTGGGACAGAGGGAGGGAGGCGAGGAGGAGGGGGGTTGAGAGAGGCGGGGGGGTGGGGGGGTGGGGGGGGGGGTCGTCGTCTGTAATGTGATGTATGAGTGGGGCTGATAGAGGCAGATCAGAGAGTTGCTGCGGTAAGCTGACCGACTCTGATAGCCTCTCCCAGAGACAACATACAAAGCCACGGTGTCTCACTCACACTCAAAGTCTCTCGTTCTCTCTCTCTCTCTGTCTCTCACCCTTTTTCATTTTTTCACAGGACATTTTTGCCCCCTTGATCTGATTTTTAAGTAAAAAGGGGCATATTTAGGGGCATATTGATCCTTTTCGGACACACACACACACACACACACACACACAAAACCACACATGCACTTGCTCTCTCTCCCCCTCTCTCTCCAGGGGATTATCCTCACAGTAGGAGTTGGGGGTGTTTAATGGAGTGGGGGTTTCATTTTAAAACCCTGTTTGGAGTTTGTGTGTCATCATCCAGATGTGCTGTAAAGTCAATGATCGGTAATATGCTTAAAGGAACCAAAGGGAGGACTCTGGTTTACTGGTCTGGTTTACTGTGGCTTGACAAGAGAGGCACCAGATGAAAGCCATGCAGACAGTATGATAGTCCAGTATCACAGACTACACACTGGACTACACCATATACAGAATATATACAGACAATAAACAATAACTTTGCATTTCTGTCAGCTTGATAATTACATGTTTTTACACCCATATTTTTACACCCTTACAAGAAAAACACATGTTCTTCGGACTTTCCCATGTGGAAACCTCCATGCAGCATGTGGCCAAACTGGTCAGTCTGGTTTCTCTGCTGGGTCTGCTGGTTCCATTCCGCTCAGCACCAGTGTAGATAGTCTGGACTGGTTTCATATTATATAACTGTCTGGCAGGGACGATTTGAACTTTCTTAGATCTCCTTCAAGCCGATCTATGGTTTAAAAAACGGTCTAAAATTAGATGTTTACTTGTGTGACTTTACTGGAACCATTACAGTGGCGAGGAGGCAGTCGCAGATGCAGGCTAAAGAGGAGAGACAGGCCGGGATGAAAGGCGTTTCAAGCAGCTGACAGCTTCTTTATTCCAGCTTGGCAGAGGAAAACACAGTCTGCTGCTGGCCTCAGAAACCCTCCCACTGAGGAAGATGCAGTGCACACACTCTTACACACACACACACACACACACATACACACACACATGCATGCACCTATACCAGACAGGCGGTTACAAAGACGAAACAATAGCCTCATTTTTCTCTCTCTTTCTGACTTTCTTTCTCGTTTTAAGAAGTGGACTGGCAGTAGATTTTTAATTAAAGCCGTGCAGATAGACAGTTTAAATCCCCCAGTCAGTAAATCCTCAGCTGTGTCCGTGTCCTCTGATCTCCATCACACACACACACACACACACATACGCACGCACGCGCAGACAGTGATCAATGATACTCCACTCTTCATACATACACACACACAGACACGCAAGAGCCCAGGTGCTGACGCTGCGGATGGTGCGGTCTGGTTTCTATGGTAATAGGGAATCTGAGAGCTCGCTGGCCGACGGAGCCGCCAGTCAAAAAGAGGCAGAGGCCCCGCCCCCCGTCTGAGGCTCGTCTGGAGGAATGAGTCCACACTGACAGACACAGAGAGCAGGGTCGGGCTCAGTTCACTTTAGGTTCAAAATGATGGAGAATGAATGCTCTATTGTTAGTGAATTGCAGTTTCGCTCTTTATTTTGACATGATTGAATTGAAAATGAACCCCCGAAAGATTAGGAAAGCCTCAGCTGTGTGTGTGTTACGTGAGAGACGGCGGGGGACAATTTTTTTTTCAACATCTCTCCGTTTATCTCCCCGCTCCTCGCGTTCAATAAATGTTTATCGGCCTCTTCGCTCGTTTTCCCTTCGCTCCGCCGTTCAATTTCCTTGTTGGAGGATATTGCACGGGCGACACGGAGGGACGGAGCGAGGAGGAGGAGGACAGGGGCGCGCGATAGGCATGGCTGAGCAGTATCCGCGTCGTCATGGCGACACAGAAAGTGCCATTTACCTTTCGGGCCGACCGAGCCGAGTCGCCCGCAGCCGCTCCCTCCACCTCATAAATTCTCCTGCCTGTCGCCCCTCTTGCTCTCATCCGTCTTCTCGTGTTGTCCCCTAACTCCCTCCTTCCCTCTTCCCCCCCTCCTTCCTCTACCATCCTTCCTCAGTTACTTCCTCCCTCATCTATTTCTCTTTTTTCATCTTGCTCCTTTTTTTTATCTGCAGTTGCCATGAAAACCAGGGCCTGGATTCACAAAAGAGCTCTTAAGAATCATCTTGAGTTTCTTCTTGACGTGTAATTCCCCAATATTTTCAAAATATTAGTCACCTCTTATGAACTTTTCTTGGTTTCTTACATCTCTCAAGAAGGTTTTGTGCATATGGCCCCTGCCTACACTGGACTAACAGTACTAGACACTTAATTCCACATTTTCCTCTTAAGTAACCTGTACTGTACTACCAGTCATATAGGATGTACATAGTGAATAGAGATTGTATATGTAGTGATAGGCCTATGTATTGTTTATTCTCTATTGTATGGCATACACTGTCCCTTTACAGTGAAAAGGAGACCCTGTTGTCATCTACTATTGACTCCTAACATCTTCTTCATAAATCATGTGGGAAAAATCATGTGGAAAAAATGGCCAATTTTCACATTGGACATTTATCATCTGTCACACTGACAGACAAGTTTGCATTGAAACCACCTAGGTTGCGTTGCTGTGGGCAAGTCGCGAAACATTTGAAGCAGTCTGTACAACAAATTTAATTGGCTGATGAAGTCCGTTAGCAGATGACGTTTACCTGGGCTCTGCATTGGTCTCATTGAAATACATAGTGTGTAACTTGCCACTGTCTCTGCTGTCCTCTGTATTTATTGTATGTGATAAACAAGTGTGTTGATGTGAATAACAGTTAATAAGAAAGGAGCTTTGTTCACTGTCACTATGATGAACACTGTCTTTGGTTTACAATGGATTCATTGTTCTCTAATCAACCTCTTTTCTCTCTCTTCCTTCCTTCCTTCGTTCTTTCCTCCCTCCCTCCCTCCCTCCCTACCTACCACCCCACCCCACCCCGCCAGGCGGCTCTGATGGGTGGTACCACCATGGTGGTGTCTCTGGTCCTGCCTGAACAACACTGCTCCCTGCTGGACGCCTATGAGAAGTGCCGGGCTCTGGCCGACGCCAAGGCCTGCTGTGACTACGCTCTGCATGTCGGGGTGACCTGGTGGGGACCCAAGGTGAGGCCGAGACGGGACGAGGTGAACCCACTGCCCTCGCTGAACGAACGATCAAACAGCCTCTCCTTTTCTCTTATGGGGAAAATGGGTAATGACCTGGAACGAAACCTTCCAGGAACTAGGTTAACACACATGCTCATTAGACACGTTAGGCAGATTCTGAGTCAGCGGGCCTTTTACAGCCCTTGGCATTCATGTTGTTTTACGTCAGGTTTTCTAAAGTGAGGTGTTGATAGCATGTTTCTTAACATGATCTCAAGATTTTTCACTGGGGTTTCAATGGGATATGAAACCATTACACTCAAAAAGTGCATTTCGTTATCAATGTTGATTATGTACCACAACCATCCTCATCCTTGCTGATTGCAGTAATAGTAATAATAATAATAATAATAATAATGATAATAAACTTTATTACTGTCATACAAGAAATGCAGCTCAAAGTGCTTTACAACTAAGAAATTACATGCATGAAAATAGACATAGAATGAGCATAACATAAGATGGAAAATAAAACCCACTGAATAATAATAAAAATAAAGTTAAGAAATAGAGTACAAGTAAAATACAACATTTTAAAAGATGTTGCCTCGAGTAGTTGCCCAGGTATTGTGGCCTTTCAACCCATTTACTGCCATAGTGAGAGAGGATATTTTCATGGGTAAAGACCATATAGTTTCTGTTTACTGTATTTTGGGCGAGTTAAAGAGATTGTCTATGTGGCTAATGTCACTCTGAGGGTTTGTGATAGTGTGAATGGAATGTGGTCTCCGGCTGGCTGCTCTCCAAGCTCATTTCATGCCCCATATAACAAACACACACACACACACGCAGCCTCTCTCTCCCTCCATGCTCATATTCACATTGACTAGAGCACAACTGCACTCTCTCCCTTTGCCAATACAAATGAAAACTCGCCAGTAGTCAGCTGCGATTCAGTCCAAACCCTGACCCCTTGACCTTTGCCCTCAGGTGCGTAACGAGATGGAGACCCTGGTGAGGGAGCACGGGGTCAACTCCTTCCAGATGTACATGGCCTACAAAGACATGATGATGCTGAAGGACTCGGAGCTCTACCAGACGCTGCAGACCTGCAAGGACATCGGGGCCATCGCGCGCGTCCACGCCGAGAACGGAGAGCTGGTGGCGGAGGTGGAGCATGCACACACACACATTTCCCTCCATCCCTCCCTCCCTATCTTCCTCCCTCCCTCCCTTTCTTCTAAAAGGACATATCCACCTTTGTACTCGGACATGAAAGTAAAACTCACTACTGAATATTATTGAAGCTCTGAGCTATTTTGGGAACTTAAGTGACAGAATTGTAACATTTCAGAGGATGTAATGTGTGGTTTTTTTTTAATATTGAGGAATGAGCAGCAGGCAACCATTTTGGAGTGAAACCCTTGAAATCAACAATGAATGACAAAATGGAACTTAGTTTGTGTGTATGTGTGTGTGTTCTCAGGGTGCCAAAGAATCTCTGGATTTGGGCATCAGTGGACCTGAGGGTATCGAGATCAGCCGACCAGAGGAGGTGAATTCCTTTCTGTGCTTATTGCTTTTTATTTGGATATTTGCTCTGTTGAAGAACACAGGATTCTATCTGTATTCTATGCTATACAAGCATTGGGTTTACTGTTCCTTTGTTCTACTGTTGCTCTGGGTAAGAGTGTCTGCTAAATGCCTAAAATGTAATTTAATGTAATAATTAAATTCTCATTGTGTGATTATGTCTCTGTCTTCTTCCTGTCTACAGCTGGAGTCAGAGGCTACTCACAGAGCCGTCACCATCGGCAACCGGGTAAGCAGACTTTAACATCCAGTGTCTATGTATGGCTTCCCATGTGTTGTTGATACTGAACGAATGAGTGAATGTGCTTGTGATTGCAGGCCCATTGCCCAATCTACCTGGTGAATGTATCCAGTATGTCCGCTGGAGACATGATCGCGGCTGCTAAGATGCAGGGTGAGTAGCTGATGATGGCGACAGCGGTGGTGATGATGAGGATGATGATGTACATGTAACAGCTCACCTTCCTCCCCCTCCCTCCTCCCTCCCCTTTGTCTCCAGGTAAGGTGGTCCACGCAGAGACCACAGTAGCCCACGCTGTGCTGAATGGGATGCAGTACTACCACCAGGACTGGGCTCATGCCGCCGCCCACGTCATCGCCCCTCCTCTCCGCCTCGACCCCAACACACCCAACTACCTCATGGGCCTGCTGGGCAGGTGTGTGCACAATACACTCATACACATATTGCTGTTGTCAGGCAAAAAAAACGGAATTAATTGTATATGTGCATCCTGTTTCCAGTGACACTCTGAGTGTGGTGGCGTCTGAGCATCGTCCCTTCAGCACCAAGCAGAGAGCTCTGGGCAAGGAGGACTTCACTAAGATCCCCCACGGAGTGGCGGGGGTCCAGGACAGGATGAGTGTCATCTGGGAGAGGGGAGTGGTAGGTGTACACCCACACACACACACACACACACACACACACACACACAGTACACACATCATAAACACACAGAGTAATCATGACTGTGAAATGCTGCCTGTTGCTTTGCGGGAGTGTTCATGTTTCCGATGCACTGATCCCTCCAGGTCGCAGGAAAGATGGATGAGAACCGCTTTGTGGCGGTGACCAGCTCTAACGCCGCAAAGATCTACAACCTGTACCCTCGCAAGGGTCGCATCATCCCCGGGGCCGACGCCGACGTGGTGGTCTGGGACCCTGACGCAACCAGGTACAACAAAACACACAATTTCTTTCACTACTTTTCCGTTACACCGCAAAGTTTGGCAATGCGTCCTCTCTTAGCTTCAAAAATCTGGATAAGTCAGCTCCTTCTCCTGTGAATGATCAGGAAACCAAACAGCGTTGATGTCCTTTTACTGGATAAAATCAAATTAGAGGGAATACTTCCACCCAGAGAAAGTCAACACACATTGATGCCTGTCCTCTCTGCGCCAGGACCATCTCTGTAAGCACCCAAGTGCAGGGGGGGGACTTCAACCTGTACGAGGGCATGCGCTGCCACGGCGTCCCCCTGGTCACCGTCAGCCGAGGCCGCCTGGTGTGCGAGAACGGCGTGTTCATGTGCGCCGAGGGCTCCGGGAAGTTCTACCCCATGCGCACCTTCCCCGACTACCTCTACAAGAAGATGGTGCAGAGAGAAAAGGTGTGTTCCCGTTCGTACTGTATCTGTGTTTCTGTCCTCTACCTAACATGCACTGGGTGTTTAGAACAGCAAATGGAAAAGCTTTCATGAACTGGATATAGGTTAAATCACTGTTGTGTTATAGCAATCATGACTCATTCCTTACCTTTCCCTACTTCCCTCTCTGTTTCAGAGTCAGGCCTTGAAAGGGGTTGACAGGGACCCCTACTCCGGCGATGTGGCCAAGGTGGCCAACTCTTTGAAGAAGGAGCTCGGCTTGGGCCCCATAGACGGAGAAGCGGCCACCAAGGCCTGCGCTCGGGTGCACCAGGGGGTCCGAGACCTCCACGAGTCCTCCTTCAGCCTCTCAGGTCGGTCCGAGTAAAATCGATGGAGGAGCTTCTTTTCAAAGGCAGGAGTCTGAAATTTTAAATGTACGTCCGCGTCTCTTTTTCTCTCAGGCTCCCAGGTGGACGACCACATCCCCAAGAGGTCCTCGGCTCGCATCCTGGCCCCTCCCGGCGGTCGCTCCAGCGGCATCTGGTAAATCCTGGATCCCGGAGCCCCCCGAGGGTCCGAGCCTCGTCGTTTTGTACATTTCTGAGCAACCAGGAAAACTGCACTGATTTTCAATCACAGGATTAGCGTTAGAGGGGAAACAAAAAAAAAATCAAGCACGTGTCTGTGATTGGTGGACAGTCTAATTGATTGGAGATCTAATTGATGATCAGTAATTTGCCAAAGTGACTTTACGAATCTAATTTGTGTCTTAATTGGAGCGACTGACCTGATTAATTATGAGAGTGAAGGGCTATCTATGAATTCAAACGTTTTACCAAATTCAAACTGATCATACTAACAGATAAATTCTGCGCATTATCACCCTGCTAGTATCCCGTGAAGAAACACAAACTAAACAAACTGTGAAAGATCAAAACCAGTACAGTTTTTGATGGTTTGAACTGAATCGATGTTGACTGAATTATTTAAACAATAGTAGGAACTGAATTCAGTGAAATACCTATACCCCCCGTCACGCACAAACATCCAGTACACTATAGACACCATAGCTTTAGACTCATGTGAAGATGTGTGTGGATTCCCCCCGGTTTCTGTTCGTGATTGAGCCGCCCACTGTGGCCGGCTTCCCGCTGCGTCTTGGGTTGTATTTCCTACGGATGAACTGTGCTGTGTGGTGATGACATCCAACTGCTTCTAACACCCTGTGATCTTACCGCTGCACTCTCTAGCTAGAGTCAGACTTCACCCCATCCATCTGTATACTGTACTTCCACTGCCTCTGACTGAAACACACTTGCATATCCTCAGACGATGACACTTGCAAAGGACTAGAAAAGTTAAGAGAAGTCAGTGCAGTTTTCTAACAAGGGGGGTGGAGAGTGGTTGATTTGTTTAAAGATCACAGTGGGGATGGTGGGGAGGAAAAGCAATGCTTTCCAGTACTTTCGCTACTGATAATCTGTAATAAACAAGGGGGATGCTCTTTATAATGTGCATTAATAAAAGGGAATGCCATGCCTTCTGACTGAAAATGGGAGCTGTTTGATTACTGGAAACACAGTAACCAGCTTATGCATGCTTTTGAAAAACTACACAGCAAAATCGTCAGTGTTAATTTAACTCTGGGAGTGTAAAAATCAACACTATGCTAGTGTTTCTACAAGACTACACCCATTAGAGTAAATTAACACTTTGAGGTAGTTTTGAACAGCTGCCCCAGAACCAGATCAAACAACTCTAAATCATTGTCACTGAAAAATCAACACTTATTAACACTGGAAAATTAGCTATATAGATTATTACTATTTGTTGGGTGAATCAGTGGCATGTTTAATGGAAGAAGGCATGTCAAATTTTACACATCTTGAAATAAGGGTCACCGTTTACATGTATATTCTACAGATTTTTGGAGCAGTATAACCCAAAATCAGATTATGTTAATGAGGTTCAGTATTTTGGGGATAACGTATTGTGAAAGTAAGCTTGCTGTCCCTGGTAAAGGAACAGGGGATCCTTCTCCACAGGGCAGAAGATTGAGCTGCACAGGCTGAAAAAAAACCACTAGGACTCTCCTCATTGATCCGCTCACCTCCTGATGATGTCTCTCATTCCTGCCTAAACAGTGTTATATTTATACATGATCACGTCTCCTCGTCTGTGTACTTATATATTTAGGGTTATTTTTAGCCGAAAGAATAAACGTGCCAATGTGAATCACCCGTGCCACACCGACACCCATGCATGAAGAGCACCACATGGAGACGAGAGGAACAGAATCTCTATGGAACGCCACAGGTTCAACAACTGGTGCTGTTTTTTTACGATTACCTATAATGACATTATTTTATTGTTGGATGGTTTAGTTGTTTTGAAGGCACTGTGACTGGTCAGTGGCTGTGTGTGTTCGTAGACTCTTGTTGTGTTGGACAGTGAACCTGTTGAATCTGTAAGTGGCTGCTTGTTTCTTACCACAAGAATGAGTGCAAAAAAATAAAGTGAAAAAAAAAACTAAAAAACTCTTGAGACTGTCTGTGTCTGTCATTTTTAAAATGATTTGTGGCCCATTTCATGCATGTTGATAAGAATTTGTAAAAGAAAAAAAAAATAAATAATATATATAATCTGTAGAATTATAATTATAAGCGCAACAGTAGACTTAAAATAACACAATATTTGTGAAACCCATACACTAAGCCTGATGAAGTATAGAGGATCTCTTTAGAGGTGGGGAACTGGTTTTAAAGTCCTCATGGTTCAGTTAAGGTGCATACCATGCACTTGCAACGTCATGTTGCATGTTATCCCCTTTCACCCATCTTTACTGTCTCTGTCACTGTAAACTATCTAATAAATCATAAATACTATAAAAGTAATGTTTACGTATAGGAGGTTTGGCAGCCTATACCTATGCTCTCAATGTGGGAGCTGCTATACTATTATTGTAGCCCAGATAATGATTCTGTTCGATTATATAATACATGTTTTAAAAATAGAGAGTAAAGACAGAAAACTCTCTCTCTCTCTCTCTCTCTCTCTCTCCGGTTAGAAAGAGAGACCTAAAGTCCATAGGCTAAAGACCATAGGTCAGGTTCACCAGGAGCCAACATGGTGATTCAAGGGACATCAGTTTCATTTAGGATTATGTCAAACGCCTGCAACTGCCGTGCGCAGGCGCACTGCCAGGAGCTTAGGTGGGGAGCAATCTCGCGCAACTTGCTGGGGGAAAAGGCAAGCTTTGTAGCAACGGAGTAGCTGTTCATCGGAATCAACGGGACGGGTGAGAATTAAGGGCAGCTGTCGCACAACAGTGAGTAATATTGAGGGAAATTTAGCTTACAGTATGTTTCTTCCCGTTTGAGAGTGGGCCATTAAATCGCTGATTTAATTTACATTCCAGATAAAGACTTGTACCATCCCGTGGGTGACAGCGCAGTCATTCTTTCAGTGGCAGTGCGTGTGTGTGTATTATCTGAAAGGCCTCCAGAGGGGGGTAACGGTAGGCTAGAAAAGTAGCGTTTTCAGTCACAGTTGAATGTATGTTGAGTCAATTCATATCACTATTATAGAAAACAAGTTAGCTGGAAAGCTTTCCAACTTGTCAGCACGAGCCAGTCGTTAAGTTAGCTCACAGTTGCTCGACAGCCAACGTCAGGTAACTGGCTACTGGCTAGCATTACTAGCTACAATCATTGGCGTAAGCCTGTCGCACTTTCAGCGGCTCTAACGCCAAGCAGAACTGTCAAGATACACAAGCTGACCCATATATTCGGGTGAGCACTGGGCTTTAAAATGTAGTTCAAGTTGACGAACGGACTGAAGATTAATTTAGAGGTATCTAACTTTGCGGACAGAATAGACCGCTTATACTATATTTGCTGACCCCAAATGGCAGCTTTGCAGTCTGTTGCTATACAGTTTTGTTATTTACTAATGCCGCTGGTGAACAGTTACTCCTACCAAGAATAGAAATACGAGGTGAATACACTCCATTTGTGTGTGTTTGTCTGTGAGAAAGCGGGCGGGAGGGAGGGCAGACATGAAGTAGCCTAAATTTAATAAGATATGTTCTTAAAAGAGAGCCTTACTTCAGAAAGTGGTGGATGGTGGTGGTGCTTGTGTGGGCGCGTGCGGGGTGTAGTAACAAGTGATGCCATGTTTTTGAGATCGACAGAATGTTCTGGAGATAAAAAAAAAAAAAAAAAAAGGGAGAAAGTCCAGGTTTAGGGGCACGCACATCGAAGCCTATTACGCATACTTATTAATGATTGAGCCTATTCTCAAAGCCTATGGATTTCATTAATGTGTAATAACTGGACTCTGTGTTAGTCATTACCTTGCCCTTTCACACACAAGCAGGTAGGTGTTGGTTGTGTGCAAAGCAGTGTGCTGATAACTGAAGGTTGTACTGGTCACTTGACAGCTAGTAGCTGACTGGTTGTAGTGTCACTCCGGGTAAATTTGCCTACAAATGAACTGTTTGTAGAGACCTTAGTAACTGGCTTGTTGTCTGTACTGATATTAATATTCATGTTTTCATCTTGAGACAACTAGGGAATGAAGCAAATTCTTACATCAACTAGACAATACCACTAAGTAGCCAAAGTAGTTTCTTAGAATATAGTCAAGCCTGATGGACCACAGTGCACACACCCACCAATAAGGCTAGCATCATTCACACACTCACCAACCACAGCCAAATTAGCAGCATTTGCCTGGCAGATGGTGTTGATGTGACGCCCTGGAGTCAGGAAGTGATTGTTCGGCGCAGCATCCTGCATCGTGTTTATTTTGGAGTCGGTTGATCCTCAGGAAATGCTCTGGTATTGTTATATTCCTCCTTATCTGTCAGTGTGCGGTGAGTACGATGAACCGTAGCTGCATTGGTGTGTGTGTGTGGCCTCCAGTGGATGCACCTACTGACATCCCGGACGCCTCTGTGAACTACGATGGGTTACGGCATGTTCAAAGAGGATTAGCCGAGATAGAGATTAATGGGCTAGTGAGTGAGCGGGTGACCGGAGGCTGCTACCGCTTGAGAAATGCACATGTATAGGGGTCTATGTGCAGCTATGTCAAAAAAAGGCTATGCAGAAAGACAGATTCCAATTTGCTTAAATCACTATAGAATGACCATAAGGTAACTTTTATCTATGTTAATCTATATAGTGCAGTATGAATGGTAGCAGGACTGATATTCCACATGGCTTTGGTTTCTCTCTCCAGGTCTCTGTATTAGGTGGACCACCACAGCCCAACTCTTAACAGATCACACCAACACATACCCGACACAGGTGAGTAAGGTGTGTGTGTGTGTGTGTTTATGAATAGTTGTCTTAATATACCTTTGGTCTAGCCACAAGAAAAGCAAAGAAACCTGTAAGAAACCTAATTTAATAGCATCAATTCTCAAGTGACTGGTTATGTTTACAAGCCCCATACCCCATCTGCAGTTATAGATGAGAATGCCACACGCATTCTGGTGGTAAATAGACACTCCAGAAACAACTCATTTCAGGAATCTACTGTTCCCCTTAGTCATGTCGAAGTGATGGCGCTAGAAAATGAACATCTATGAAAGTGAAATGAGGCTTTAATCTGGGTCCACAGCAGCAGTCGTGTATGTGAGGAGCCTACTGATGAGGTGGAAGGAAAGTGAGGCTGGAGCAGCATTGAGCAAGGATACAGGAGAGAGTTGGAAACTGGTGGCAGCCTTTGCTCTAATGCACTCGTCCTGTGCTGTCTGGGTTTGGACGAGGCCTCTAGCTGACTGCTGCTCACATTCTAGTGTGTGTGTGTGTGTGTGTGGAGAAGATAGTGAGTCTAGATTGTATAACGAGATTATCTGAAACGTCACTGGCACCAGGAGAGCAGGGGGTAGGAGGACTAGACTCGGAGCTGCTAAAAGAATTTCATTAGTCTGGGGTTCCTTGGAGAGTTTTAGTGTCCCATCATGATGGTCTAAGTGCGGTTTCAGAGGCTTTTCCACCCTGACAAGAATACAAGGCTGTGGGAAACACTGAATACTTGTACATTTTTGGCACGGAAAAGGTCAAAACTTCAAAAATACTATCTGTGTGTGTGTGTTTGTGTTTGAAGCAGGAGGATGGCGGTGAATGTCTACTCCACCTCTATGACCATAGAGAACCTAAGTCGTCATGACATGTTGGCCTGGGTCAACGACTCTCTACAGCTCACCTACACTAAGATAGAACAACTATGTTCAGGTAAACACACACACATTTGGTAAGTCTAGCTTGTATTTAAATTTGTTTTGAAATTAAACGTATGTGTGGTTTGTTTTTCTTCAGGCGGTGCGTACTGCCAGTTCATGGACATGCTGTTTCCGGGGTGCATATTGTTGAAGAAAGTCAAGTTCAACGCCCGCTTGGAACATGAATTCATCCACAATTTCAAGGTCTTACAGGCTGCGTTCAAGAGAATGAATGTGGACAAGGTGAGAAAACACACACGTCTAGATTAGATTAGACGAAACTTAAATGATCCCCCTGGTGAAACTGGGTTGCTGCAGCAGCAAGTAGTAATCGGATACATCAGAGAATAGGATATGAATAAGAACATAGCAAAAGGGGGTTACACTGTATAAACATTCCAACAATTCCATGGCAAGAGGGAGTATCTGTAGCAGCAGAATTTACTGGGACATAAGTCAGTGTGAGGTGTGCGCATTATGAAAAGGTGGTGAATTATAAAATTCTAAAAAATAATATATATATACAATAAGAGCTGCAACGATTAAGCGATTAATCGATTAGTTGTCAACTATTAAATTAATCGCCAACTATTTTGATAATCGATTAATCGGTTTGAGTAATTTTTTAAGAAAAATAAGTCAAAATTCTCTGATTCCAGCTTCTTAAATGTGAATATTTTCTGGTTTCTTTACTCCTCTATGACAGTAAACTGAATATCTTTGGGTTGTGGACAAAACAAGACATTTGAGGACGTCATCTTGGGCTTTGGGAAACACTGATCCACATTTTTCACCATTTTCTGACATTTTATAGACCAAACAACTAATCGATTAATCGAGAAAATAATCGACAGATTAATCAACAATGAAAATAATCGTTAGTTGCAGCCCTATATACAATATATAACAATGAAAGGAATATGAGAAAAGACAATACACAATGCATACACAAATGGATAGGTTGAGAGATATGTGCTTTTTCCAATATTTTATTAAAAATATACTATACCCAGGGCATGAACCAGTGTTACTAAAGCCTGGAAATCATGGAAAGTATTGAATGTAATACAGAATTCAACAGCATAGATTTGAGTAGTTTTCAGTACTTCTCCAGAACCCCTACTCGTTTTCAGCAGCGCCCTGCTTCACACTCAACACCATTACACGCATTCAAGGAAATCCCCTTGTACAGCGAGGTCAGAGGGCAGGGTCAGCCACACAGCAGCTGGTAGGGATTCACTTCAGCAGTGCGGATGCCTGCTGTTACTCAGGCTCCAATGCGGACTTTCGGTTTAAGGACAGTCTTCCAGCTGACTGTGTCACCCTGCTGCCCGTAAGACAGGGCTTGATTAGTGATCCCTGACCCTTCCCTTTTAAGTGCTATCTATAGGCGGAGAGTGACAGTAGCAATTCCCTAGTTTCTAATTGTCACTCCATCTCCACACTTCCTTATCGGGTTCGGGAATTTGAACGAGCGACCTTTTGATCACAAGCTTGTCTCTCTCACCCTAAGGCTATCGTCGATCTTGCATTCCAGAAATAACTGCTTCTCTTTGATCCATATCCGCAGGTTGTCTGTTCCGCTATTAAAATAGTTATATCAGCAATAACAGTTTTCTGACGCTGCACCCCCTTCCCCCACACTCTCTCCATCCCCCTCTCTCTCTCTCTCTCTCTCTCTCTCTCAGATCATCCCCGTCGAGAGGTTAGTGAAGGGCAAGTTCCAGGATAACTTTGAGTTCGTCCAGTGGTTTAAGAAGTTCTTCGACGCCAACTACGACGGGAAGGAGTACGACCCGCTACAGACACGGCAGGGCCAGGAAGGAACACCCCCGCCCAACCCAGGTACTACACACACACACACAGACACACGTGTGCGAGCACATAAGACGCAGTCAGGTGTGTGAACTCATGTGCTTCATTTCATTGCTCTCACTTCCTCATGCAACCGCATTCCCCCACCCCCCTAACCCAGGTGAACCCATTCTCCACCAACCCAAAAGACCCTCTCGCTCAGGTAACATCCACTCCACCGCGCGCGCGCGTGTGTGTGTATGTGTGTAGGTGTGTATGTGTGTGCGAGAACGTGGGGTTACACATGCCATGCTGCCTCCAACAAATGATATGCGCTAGGATGTATTATGCAATTTGTCAGAGGCAACACACTCAATGCTCTTTTATTATTAAGCCTGCTTGCGTGTATGCTCCTCCCTCCATCAGTTTGCTTTTCACAGCATAAATGCAATAATAGGCTTGATGAGCATATTGTCATTGCGTTGTTTTTACAGCCTACAATACCTTTGTTGCATATTTATTTCCTTGTTTGTTTTGGCATGCCGCATTATGACCGAGTTCTGAATGACCTGATCGGCTTGTCTTGGCGTGTTGGGGATGAGTGTTGACCGAGACAAGTTGCGAAATCAGGGCAGAGCAGTGACATTTGTTCCTAAAGTGAACAGGAAAAAAAAAATAAGGTGCATAAGTTAGCGTAAGTGCAAAGGTTACAGAACAAGCTCCAATTCTCTAGGTAGCATGAATCTATTTTTGGGAGCATATGCTACTAAAATTATAGCACTGCAAAACCTGAAATTGGGGGCACTGATTGATGTGCTTGAGTTCCACTACTCTGCACCCTGTAATGTAAGATCTTACAAGCTTTTTGGGAAAAATAATGCTGTTGGAAGTGGAATCCATGCGTAGGCCCAATGCAGGTAAACTTCAAAGGCCAAATGCAGATAGAAGCGAATGGGTGACAAAGTAATTTACCTTGCAAATTTTCCCTAATCTATTAAAATCAGAAACAACACTGCAACACTGCAACTGCATCCAATTGAGGATGAATAACTGTGTGTGTGTGTGTGTGTGTGTGTGTCTTCCAGGCCCCATGAGAACGTCCCCCACGGCACCTAAGACTGTACCCCCGCCCCAGAGGCAGATCACCACGGCGCCGGCCCGCAGGACCACACCCGTGACCCGCAACGGAGGAGACGCCGAACTCATAGAACTCAACCAGCAGGTGCCAGCGCTCAGTTCTGTACTATTAGTGGTAGTACTATTAGTGGTAGCAGTTTATTATTCCTATTATTTTCTTCTTCAGTCTGTCTGTTTTCTGGGATGTACTGGTTATCGGCCCTTCCGCTGTTTGACCTGTGCCTCTCCGTCCCTCTGCGCAGCTGCTGGATCTGAAGCTGACTGTGGACGGCCTGGAGAAGGAGAGGGACTTCTACTTCAGCAAGCTGAGAGACATCGAGCGCATCTGCCAGGAAAGCGAAGGCGAACCCCACCCCGTCGTCAATGAAATCATAGACATACTGTACGCCACAGAGGTAAAGCCCCCCCCCCTCCGTCCGACACGTGCACACGACACACTAGTAGTAGCAGTAGTAACTTAAGAAGACTCATTCCACCATATATTGACCTTTGACCTTCTTGTGCAGGAGGGATTTGCGCCACCAGAGGACGAGGAAATCATCAAGGGGGCACAAGGAGACCCAGAGGAGTTCTGAACACTCCTTTTTCTCTTCATCACCATCTATCCATCCCCCCCCCCCTCCACTCCCACTCCCTTTGATCTACTGGATCATTATTGTCATTCCCCCCCTCATTTTTCTTTTTACAATCTCCCCTTCCTTCTCCTTCTCCTCTCCCCACGGCTGTCCATACGCACTACACAATGACTTTTTTTCATACAGCCTAGCTTCCCAAAACTCGTACTAGCGGAGGACACTTAACCCAGACCTGTCTGGAGTTTGGGCCCGGCAGCCCCGGCTTGGCTAACTCGACTCATTCTAATCTGTTTGCGAGAGGGGAGGTTGTTGCACCGCAGGGCTAATTCAGCCGGGGCGAGGCTCACTCCTGTTTGCATGCTAGTCCGTCTAAGGTTTAAGGTTAATGGCAATGAGATTACAGGGTTCCAGCACTGGCAGCCCGGAGCCAGCAGCGCTATCTATCGTCTTACCTTCACCAAGCACCATGCACTGACAGGTGACCCCACACACACACACACGCACGCACGCATCAGGATTCTCCACAGGATTCTCGGATGCCGTCAACGAAACCACATCGTCTCCATATAATGTGATCAATTCTAGGATATGAGGGCTGGGAATTTCCCAAGATGGAAATTCAATAAGTTCAGCACTACTGTTATACACATATATATTTCGAACATATCGCATATGATGACACACGTGAACTTTAGCCCACAGACATATCGCACTCTTTCCGCTGCACTCATTTACATACATAAACAGTAAAGTATGTTCATATTCATCAAGTTGTCCCACCGCAGAGGGTTTGCTCTTGCAGCTGTTTTGACAGCTTGTTTATGAGACAGCATGATGTATTTATGTTTTTATTTATTTTTTTTTATCTGCTCTTTACAATTTCACTTTATGAAAAAAAAAAAATATATGGTTTTGGATTTGGGGGAATTGAAAGTCTTGCACTAAATGTAGCAAAATGTTGAAACGATCTATAATGCCAACATGCAGTGACTGGCTGCAGCCAGAAGGATATACAGGAAGATGCAATTTTATATTTTTAGATTTGTTTTAAATCTGCAGAGTTTTTTATTTGCATTGAATGGCTAAGTGAGAGACATCAATGTAAAACTTATTTATCAGAGAAATGTCAGGCTTTGGAGTTATATGAATTATATGAATGAAAAAAAGACAGACAGACACTACTAAATACTAATGTTTGACTGTGTTTAATTGAGTTGAACAGTTTTAGCTGCTATTTCTATTCTTCAGTTGCCGTATTTAATTGAGTTTTGATATGTTGCATAGCGTTAAAACGCCACAGTGGCTGCCTAGGAACTAGTGGGTGTGGTTTATTGTGATTGACAGCAAGGCTGAGTGTGATTGACATTAGTTGGGCCAGTCAGAGAGAACAGAACATCTCACGCTCTCTCACTGTTTGTTGCCATGGCAGCCATGTGATATACCTGCATCATTTGGAGTTATTGCTGAAATGAAATAAAGGTCTGGGATTCAAGCCCAATAGGAACGGTGTGTGGTATCTGCCATTTTGTCCTTGTATTTCTCAAAAGCTGTTTGTTTTTATCATGTGTGTCTCCTCTCTGATCTCTGTTCCCTGGGTGAACTTGTGTAGATAGCTTGGGGGGCATCAGGTCAACCGTCACTTCGCTGCTAACCACTGAAAGAGGCCTTTCAAACTAAACACACACACACACATAATCTCTAGTATACATCAGTCCTGCCATCTTGCTTCCAAGAAATCAGCTCTAACAATTTGAATGTCTGCAGTGGCAGCAAAGCTACAGTCCATTTTGAGTATAAACTCAATAATCATGCATATCTCTTTTGCAGTAGAAATTGCAAATTCATGTGCAACCACTGTTTTAGTGATATATAAAAAAAACTACAACAAATCACATGGTGTAGACACTCCTGCCTGGCTGTTACCCTCTCCTGTCTTAAGTGCAGAATCTACAGAAAGCCGTCTCTTGTTGAACTTGAGCCTGTCAAATGATTCTTTCTCATGTGTAGCTCCTTACCATAAACCATGGCTTCCAAAAATACTTCAGCCTGTGACCCAAAAGAGAGAGATGAACTCCTTTGTCCTAGAGCACAAGCGAAGGAAAACAATACTCCTCTTGTCTTGTGAGGACCCAACAATAGGCCTGCAAACTATTTCAGGTCTTGACTCTGCGTTGAATAAACCAGCGTGTCCACTGTGGTCTGTTGATCTGAGGGAAGAGATCTTGAGAGCGATCCAGGAGATCTGTGCCAACCACTAAGTGCCTCATTTGAGCGACAACGGCAGCAGCCAACACCAACCGTCTGCTCCCCAGCATGGTGGCCTGCTGCCCAGGGAGAAAACTCTGCAGGCCCACGGTCAAACTGGATCAGACACGATGGTGGAACCTGCAACGGGGATCTCACAGGGATTAGACGTATCAGTTACATTTCAGCAGTTCATTGCGTTTTTGGACAAAATTCCCAATGGATATTGCCAATTTCCTGCTCTCTGGTATTCCCCTTTACTTACTGCTGTGTTGTCCTGATCACTTCCCAGATCCCAGCTTGTATCAAGGGGCATAAACCTCTTTGGACCCAATGAATTGGAAAGTTTCAAGCTTCTAATTATTGTTGAAACGATAATTTAAAAAATGTATGATTGGAAAATTATTACACTTTTGAGCTTAAGTCAAGCTTGGGTTCACAAAAAGTTGTCCACATTGGGCTTAGTCTGGTTTTGGACTGATTTTTTTTTAGGATTCTGCCCAAATTTTTAGGCTGAAAAATGTGGATGATACTCAGTAATGTAGTCTAGGGTTTACACCTTATACCTGCTTCGTTCTCTGGGGTATTTAGGCACCTTTAGACCACATTATATGGCATGCATAAGGTGCTGGGGCTGGGATCATATGGGATAATACACTACAGATTGTCATCCACATAAATGGGCTGTTTTCAACCTAAAATTTTTTAAATATCTGTTCAGTATGCCCACGTCCTATAACAGCTGGACTGACTGTGGCATAGCCAACAAGTTGCAAACTAGTAAGTGAACTTAATTTGCACACCAAGCTGCTCACTGTCAGACAACACAGTGATATGAACGACAGATTCCATTATGTGACATAAAATATGATTGATTTGGTGGTGAAGACATTTCTTTTTTTTTTCTAGTCCCCAACTTAAATATTCAGTTTGATTTTTTTTTTTATATATAATTGAATAAGATTGACTCATTGTCAGAACAGCAGTAACATCACATATCACTGTATTAATTAAAATGACATAAAGATTAGAAGCAAAATCAGATAAACAGGTATAAAATAGATAAATAAAAAATAGCGACTTGCAATAAACCATTAAGAAGATGTTGTTTTTTTTTTTACATATCAAGTCCCCCACAGCACAGGGAAGTAACGGTGCATCCATATCAGCTCTGACGTCATGCCGACAAGGAGACGTGGCACGGGGACGATTTAAATCATAAGCACCGTTTAACCGAGCGACCCGTCATTCTCATTCAGCAGGGTGGAAGGAGTCAGGAAGTCACGGTATCCCCAACTAATACCCCCCTTCGGCAAAAGAAACATGGCTTCAAATAATGGTTCAGTCGGCAAGTGGGAAGTAGTGAAGAAAGGAAAGAAGAATAGCAGCTCGGGAGCAGGAAAACCCACGGCTGACAAGAAGTCCGGTGGCGGTGGACGGAAAGCCCTGACTGAATCTAACCTGCCGTCGCGACGTAAGTGAACACGGCCCGCTGTAGACGGTTACTTCGTGTGTCGTGACCCACTTACCTTATTTCAAAAGTTGAATCGACATTTGTGGGACGCGGTTAGCTGTAGCTGGGTCCACGCCTAACACATCGCTCAAACTGGCTAGCTTACAATTAACGGTTTGTCGGTCAACGTTGTAATTTTACTGCTGCAAAGAAAGATGGCTCATTTAGTGTCAGCAGGTTTGACAAGCTAGCTAGCATAGCTTCGCACACTTCTGGTCCGCTAACTTCCTCCGTTCGCGGTTTGCTCAGTTTATCTGAGTTGGTAGCCAGTGTAGCGTTAGCATTTATACGAATGACAAAATGATTAGAAGCTAACTGGCTAGTGAAACCTCCTGGGCTACGAGTCCCTGTCATGTACATCAAGTAGCGAAGGCTAGTTAGCTAGCATGTGTAGTTAGCTTGCTAGCAGCTAGCGAGCTAGCCATTAAAGCAATGTGTCAACAAATGTAACGTCATCACAGCGAGCAGCAGCATCTCTGAAGCATGCTAGCTGCGTTGTGTCACTGAATAGTTCTTCTGCTGTTAAGGTCATGTTAAACTGTTCAGTGCATCTCTACGGGGTTGTTACATTGCAGTTGAACTGTATAGGCTGCTGAGATGAATTATAGAGGACTTCGGCATCAGCCTATTTTCGCTGAGCCCACAGTGACAGCTGTCACAGGTGCTGAGTGATCATACTGGTTTGTTATCCACCAGAAGTGTTTGTTTATTAATTTGATTGCCTGTATTTTCCAACAGACCCCTCCCTATTCATGAGATATTAAGCAACGAGTGAAAATCAAATCACTTATACTGCTACTGCTGTAGCCCCATCTCTTGTATGGAGAGAACATTATGCCAAACTCCATTTAAAACTCTGGCAATTTAATGTGTTGTTGATTCATTTATTATCTTACATACCCGGTAGAACATAACTCAAGACCTTTATGAATTGTTAGGATCCATTGTTCAATTCGGCATACATCCAATACACCAAGCAGCACTTATTCCAATAAAATTCCATCTTTTAGAATTGGTTTGCCTGTTATTCTTACAGTTTTTCTCCACCAAAATACATAGGGTGAGTGAGCAGCGTGGATAATTGTACAAATTGCGATTTTATTGAATTAAGTGCCACTTTGTGGATTATCTAGCTATATGCCAAATTTATCAGAACACTGTAATGATTTGTGAAAAGCCTGAAGGTATGTTCTGTTAGGTGAGTACATTTGCTGATAAGCATGGCAGCATTAAAGAGTTTGGCATGATGTTCTCTGTAGTGGAGAATGGCATGTATCTGAGCAAGGTGTGCTGTAGAGATTAATATACTGTTAACACACATTGATGTATTTAAATGGCAAGTTGGCAGCTGCTTTTTCTCTAGATGACTGGAGAAAGAGATGGGTGTAGTTTGTATACCCTCAGCTACACTACTCTTTCTAGGTATGGTTACTAGTCAATTTTGTGCAACAAGACAGAGGTGATTGAAAAGATCAGTCCTATCTTGGCAGCTGTTACTTGTTTGTGCACCACTTTACTCAGTGATTCAGCTGGTGCAAAGTCTATCTGTCTTTTGGAAGAGGGGAGCATACCAACAGTGTCTGTGCCAATGGTGGTGAAGCACACAGAAATGAGTTTCAGGATGTGGTCTAAAAAGAGCACAGTGACTTTTAGTTGAATAATCTCATAGTATTGTTAGTATATAGTTCTCCACATTGCTTTTGACATTATGTAACTGTCGTACTGTCCAATAAACATGTGCTGTGAGCAGCAGCATAAGCATGCACTACAAAAAAATAGATTAATACCGAACACACAGATGAAACCACAGATGAATCTTGTCGCACATTGGTGACTTTATCAAAGAGCTTATTTGCCGGAAGTAGGTAGGCCCATATTCCTTTAAGGCTCTCAACACTGGAATCATGAGACTGTTGCTGTTGACTTTGTGGTTTTGGCATATTTAAATTATTCCTCCAGTCAATGGTCTGCTTGAAGCTTTTGTATCTGTTAGAGCAGACTCTCTCCATGCCTTTTGGGTTGTGTGTCTACAAGGGGATCACTTGATTTAGAAAATTTGGTCCTTCAGAAAAATTTATTACATTTTAAATTTTCTTAAATTCAAATGGCTACTACTTATACTACTACTATTACTACTACTATCTCCAAAGGATGATGGCTTTATAGAAGCCATTGTGAAATCCTGACTGTACTGATCATCTCACAAGAGCAGGTTAATATCTGTGGTGCCAAGGATCTTTATTTCTGTCCATACAATGCCAGCCCAAAGTTAAGACACAATTGATCAAGTTTTATGTGTTGGATTTGTGGCAATTGACCAACCTCTTTATGGGGTTACCTGCCAGAAAAAGCTGAGGAATCCGTATGTTAGAATGACAGAAGACAGAGAAAGAAATGTGGTCAGTTGGGAAAGGCTTGCCTTGCTTCAGTCAGTCCTGTGTAAGTGAGAAGTGTCTGTTCACTCTGTATCTATACTGTATGTGAGGCATCCTGTCAGCTATTCTTCTGCTGGTGTGAGAATCCATTACAGTCCACCCTGCTGGAGAGCCATGTTGGGTGACCACCTCCTCAGATTACACTCCACCAACAACCCCTGTTGACAGACCCCAAGCCCCGTGTCTTTCCACACCATTAAAGGAATGGCCAGACTTTTGGCAAATAAGATTTTTGATCAAATTAAACTTGTGGGGCGAGAAGATGGGATGGCAGTTTCACCTCTGCATGTCCAGTATATTAGTATACTGTGGTGCATGTTATGCTTTTGATATGATACTAAGCTACCTTGCACTATCCACTAAACTTTAGTACAATGTGCTAAACTGTACATTACTACTGGACACACAGAGGGGAAAATGCTGTAATAAGTCATTATCACACAATGGTGTGTTGGATCAAAGAGTTTTTACTAAAATGTGTTCTTGTGTCAAGCATGGCATGTTTCACATAATATGTAATAACCGAAGTACAATTACAAACAAAGTACATTACTTTCTCTGAAACAGTTCTGTTTCAGAGAAAGTATACATGATTACATCCGTGTTTCTTCTAGACAGAATGCAACAAAGCACGACACTGCCTTCTAGCATTCCAGCAGTCCACGTGCAAAGTCACCAGTGCAGATTTATAATTGCTCACACAGCAAGCAAGCTTCGCTATGCAAAACCGTAGTCTAGCCTTTACACACTTCAGTTCCCAACCTTTTATGAGGTGCCCTGTATCGGCTGGTAAACCACAGAAAACTATGTTGAATGTGCACTAGTGCTTTCTTCAGCTTGTCGGTGTGATCGCCAGCTAAACCTCCTGATTAGACCCTGGCCGGCAACCTCACTGTCCTCCCTCATTGTCTTGCTTCCGCTAATTACCTCATTGTCAGCCTCGCCATGCTTCCCTCACCGCTCAGCTCTGCACCGTGGTAATGCTTACTAAGCTGTCTAAGATTACATACCCTGCCTGGCCAAGCCTTGACCAGCCCCCCCTCTTAAGCTGAGCCATGCACAGTGAAGAAGATTGAGAAAAACTGGGTTCAGTGTGGGAAAAAAAAGGCACAGCCTACTGGGCATGGTGGCCGTGTAGGCAAGTGAAGAATGTGGAGGGTATGGAGATTGCAGTCAGTGAGAAGCATGGCTAGTGCATAAAAATCCTCCAGTTCCTTTTTTGAATCAGTTCTACAGGGGTAAGAGACGCTGTGATGAAACAGTTCCTCTTTTGTGTCATAACCCTATGTAGTCCGCTGACACACACACACGCACAAACACACCAGATATAGATTTAGCTCTCTGAGCAACATATAGAATGATCAGTGAACAACTGGTGGCCCCTGTCAACACCTTCTCAAGTTTGTGGGTGGTGTTCTTGTGTGCAGTCATGTGGAGCCATAGCTACATGTCTGTTGGTACATGAACTAGGGTTAGACTACTGTGTTTACCTATATATCGGGCCAATATTGGCCTTTTATCAAACATCAGATGTGGTCCACTGCTGATATGATGGAGGTTCCTCCCAGCCTGTAAAATCTGCAGTGACACTGTATTCATTCATTTATCTGTTCAATAATGTTTTTTGTAAATCTTTATTCAAAGGTTGCTTCCACAATGCTGCTGGTGCTTAACTGTATTCCTTTGGGAACTGCAATAAGTGTTGCATGAATATTGTCTTGGATAATAACAAGCCATTACGCAAGCCATAGAGGGAGGGTGGAAAGGACAAGGAGAGCGTTGAAAGGGCGGAGAGCGAGAGGGGAAGGGAATGCTATGCTTTCAAGGATTAACATGATTTTCAGGACACGGTGGGGGAATGGATCGCTAAGGGATAGAGAAGCCCACAGAAGTTTGAAACGACACTGCATCACCAAACTACAAGCTCTCAGATCTGCCACTTAACCACTCCCTTGTTTCCTTCAGCGCCCCTGAAGATGTCAGAGACTCTGTTCGAGGGTCTCGAGAAGATGGGGAAGAAACAGAACAAGGAGCAGGTTCCGCCGCCGGCCGAGCCTCAAAACAAGAAGCCCTCGTCCAGCAAACCATCCAAGAAAGTCAGCCCCAGCAATACACAGGCCCCCGCAACTCACAAGAGCCTTGAGGAGGCCTTCAAAGCTGTGAGTAATGCACATTCTTAAAGGGATAGCTTTGGATTTTCATGTCATCTCAGGCCATTTAAAAACGTATTGAAAAATTCTACTCTATTCTGTTACTGAGAAATTGGCAGCATAAATCATTTGTATTTATTTCCAGTTCAAGTGTAAGTTTGAAGGGCTCAAAGAGGGCTGAAAATTCTTAGTTTTATGAGAAGAGGAACAGGTATGGAAATGTTTGGAAGATGCTCTCTTTGCTAAAAATTGCAGTACAAAATCCAGACAATTTCACAACCAAAATACTGATGTAAGAACTTGGTTGATCTTTGTCAATTCACTGAAAGAATTCTCCAACAAAGTGATTTGGGCTTTGAAAATCTGAAGTATCTTTTCACACTCAGACACACAGCAACAACGGTGCATTGAGACAACTTGAGGACAAAGTATCACATGCCGAATCACAGTCTCATCTTTGCATAATGGACATTTTGTTTTTGAGTACACTCTTGATGTTTTCTCTGTTTCCCTATCTTGTTCTTTTAGCTGGATGTCGGGGAGCTGAAGCAGCAGTTGGCTCGCAGTCAGACTCTGTTCCCAGAAAACCCATCAGTGTGGGTCAAAGACCTGGCAGGATACCTCAACCACAAGCTGACTGCCCCAGAGATCGAGCCCACACTCAGCAGCTATGCTCACGGTCTGTCAAACTAAGACACTTGGTTTTTTAATCAGCTAAATATAAAGAAAAGAAGAAAATACTGAGCATTTTCAGAGGACTCATTTTCTATTTTCTATCATGAACCCAGTCAAATCCCACTTCTGTACTCCTTAATTTAAAAAAAGAAGGAGGTAGATGTGGAAAAACTGCATTAATTGTTACAAAGCTTTTTATTCCTTCACAAAATAAAATAAACTAGAAAAGAGAAACCTATTAAGTTAAATCAATGGGGTGTCTGGTGTCAATGGGCAAATCATCCAGTTTGTCTCAGTTCCTTACATATTGACTTTTTGACATTCAAAGTTTTGGACGCTGACACTACTCTTATCAAAAGTCAACTCATTAATGTCCAGCTCCTTCTGTGTACTTTGTTCCCAGACTACCCATACTGCCTTACAGGAAAAGAGCTGAGGGGCGTGATCAAGGGCCTCATCGGCCGATGCAACGACACTCTGCCAGACTTCTTCGACCACTGTGTTTACACCATGCTCAGGGAGCTGGACAGACAGACAGGTAGATGGAAGTGGTTACATGCAGGGCGAACTAATGGTTTGTGCAGCAGACCAAGACATAAGAGATGTCGTGCATTTGCAGTGATGAGGGTTAAAATCTCTCATGTCATCTCCTCCTTTTGCTGTCACCAGTAATAAGTAATTAAGATGCATTTTTCATAGAAATGTCAGGCTACGGTTTTTCAGTGTTATATCCTGTATGGAATCAGATGCTGTGTGAAATTCAATGAAGAGATGAGCAGATATAGAGTTTTAGTTTAAAACTTGCCCACTCATTCCATTTGCACAAGATAGGACAATAGAGTTGTGTTTCACGTCAGAACAGTCAACACCTTTTTTTCCTCCTCTGTTTCCAGGAGAGCCGCTGCATGGCTACAGAGTTTGCATTCAGGCAATCCTGCAGGACAAACCCAGGATAGCCACCCAAAACCTGGCTGAGGTGAGAGTACGTGTGTGTGCGTGTGTGTGTGTGTGTGTGTGTGTGTCCTCGAGTCCTGCATGTAACTGGTGGGTTACTGCTCCACTGCCCTTGTCTGCTGACCCGTCTCTGGCTGTACTTTTTAATCTTAAGCAACAAATTGCATTGCATGATTGCATCTGATCTAAAAACCGATGACAGGCCGTAAATTATGCAGCCAGCCAATGTGTATACTGGCTGTTATCCCATGTACTGGGCATTTACAATCAGCAGTAACCTCTCTTCAGATGTTGTAATACCCTCTCCTCTTGCCTGCCCTCCCTTCTAGTATCTGGAGTTGTTGCGGTCGGTTCAGAATCGTCCAGTGAAGTGTCTGACCATCATGTGGGCTCTCGGCCAGGCCGGATTTTATGACCTCAGCCAGGGACTACGAGGTGACACACAAACAGATACACACACAATGGCATATGATTTACTCACTCGCTCCCTCACTCATACATGATTGATGCCATACAATCCTTTTTATGTATGTAAATATTTCATGGTCCACAGACGTTTACTGCTGCTAGTCTGTCTCTTTCCCCTATCTCCCGCTTTCCCAACATGGTGAAAGAGCGCTGGCAGGGATTCTGGGTCGGGGGTTAATGAAGCAAGAGCGCACACTGTAACACTGACACGTACACTGATGATCATCTGCAAGCCAAACACATGCTCAAGCGCCAAAAATCAGATGCTCCGGCGAAGCTTAGGTGGTAAAGTTAGCAGTGAGGTGGGTGTTATGTGGGCATGGGAGGTTGAATATTCTTGGAAGATTATATAAGGACCTTCATCTGCAAAATAGGGCTATTGAATTCCACTTGGCTGCTCTAAGGCAAGGAAAAGACACAATTGAACTCATTCAGAGGCAAAGATAAAAAATACAAAATATTCAGCATAAAATCTTGAGGTTCAAATTTCCCATAGGTGGTCAGAATAAACACCCTGCCTAAAGAGTTTAAACTGGCAAAATCAGTGTCATCTTTTAAATAACCTCTTAAACACTTTACACTTTTTTGGCTTTCCTAGATTCTTTTTGTTTTACCTGTTTTACTGTCATTGTATATCCCCATTTTATTCTTCTGTAACCCAGCATCTAATACATGAATGTAATAATAACATTTACAAGAAAAATCCACACTAAAACACTTTGAGACTGTTTAAAAACGGCTATTGGTGATGTACTTTGCATTCCTGGGTCAATTTTGTTGTTTGGTGTATTTTTCTTATTCACGTGGACAATGGTCAAACGCAGATGCTGTGACGTCACACTGAGATATTTCCAGCGCAGCTACAGTGGAGTTTGACCCCCATATCTGGGGGTTGTCAAAATGCATTCAGGAAAATGTAGGAAATCAGTATCTGAAGTAGAAGTAGATGAGGCAGGTTGAGTTGAGGTAAAGTGGGTACACCAAAGTAAATTAAAAACACTTGATCACAAAACTCCTGAAATGCATTGAACATCACAGATTGATGATGCATATCAGTGTAAGAGGATATGAGGGGGATTTTTCCTTTAACACTACACAACAGAAATCTTGACCTCAGCCCCCCATCCTCCCTCATGCAGCTCCAGTTTTCATCATGTTTGCTGACTCTGTGTTGTATTTCACTGTGTAACTTAAATAACTAAGCATGCAAGGTTGGTTTGCTGGCTGCATCTGCTCTGCTTGTTTACAGTGAAAAGCAGAAAAGGCCAACTGTTGACACATCTAGTGCCATAACCAAGAGTGCTATGAAGTGACCTAAGTGCTTTGTTTGTGTTTCAGTGTGGCTGGGTATCATGCTTCCTGTGCTGGGAGTGAAGTCTCTGTCTTCATATGCCATAGCCTATCTGGAGAGACTCCTCCTGTAAGTCTGTCTTTAGCAATATGTGGCTGACATGTTGACTTTTGATGCATGTATGGCCTTAACACGTTTTGGAGACACTCCATCAGAATGGAGAAATGCATGACATTCTATTATACCAACTATGAAATTATTAAAATCATTTCTGTTCATGCCTATCGATCCATATTTGTGAAGGATGTAGGTAACAGATACAAACAAATGAACAGATTATTTTTCAACAAGTGACCGTAACAATGTTGCTATTAGAACAGTGACGATGTCTCCAGTGACGAGGGTCTAATTATTGTTCACATTTCACAAATTGGCGCATGAACATTAAATACTTTTTTTTCCACTTTGGTAAAAAAAATTATAGTATTCTTTTTTTAGTCCTTTTTTTTTTTTATGTGGTTGGTGTTCCGCCTCTATAATATCTATGTGTGTTCACTGTGTTTTTTCCAGGCTTCATGCTAACCTGACGAAGGGATTTGGCATCATGGGACCTAAAGAGTTCTTTCCTCTGCTGGATTTTGCCTTCATGCCCAAGAACGCCCTGTCATCAAGGTGAATATCAACAAATGCAATCGTACATTCACAGCAGTTGTACACCACATGCAATTTCATGAGGTGAACTGTTCGCCTCCATTTACTGCTGAGTAATCACATGCCCACAACATAGGTGGTGAGGCAAACCAGGCCTGTGATGCAACAAGCAAAAGTTTAAAAGTGGAGTGGTTTTGCTTGGTCTGCATATGCGGTTAGTCATTGGCGGGAATTTGAGAGGAGAAGGGCAATGGGATCCCTCTTGTGAAAGGGATACAATGACATTTTGAATGTTTTGTTGTTTTTCTTCTCCAGACACTGGTCACATTGGGAAACGGGATCCATTTGTCCTTCAGTCTCCCTTCAGTGGCTTGTTGGTATTCTTCTCTGAAACCAAGGGGCACCGCTGGCCGCAAGTGAACTGAAGGACAAATGGAGAACATCAACCCCCCCCCGCACACACAGCAACTGTTTAAAGAAAAATGTAAACTTGTAACTGTCATGTCCAAAATGATCTAAAACGTTTCAGTCACCCCCCTCATGAACACTATACCTGGGTGAGAAAAGCATTTCCCTGTGGTTAAATTTGAACACATCAGCCTCTGCATCCAGTCACATAACAACAATGACTATTTAGTATGCAGCTTTAGTTTATTGTGCACAGATGCCAATACACAACAGCATAACATTCGATCCATCAGCATCTGATCTCATGTAGAAAGCACACAGCATGTTTTTCGTTCCCTAGTTGGTTATTCAAACCAGGATTCAGACTGCCTCCCTAAACTCTCAATATAACAGCTTTGTGCAATTCTTGAGTGATTTTGACCTTTTTTTACCCTTGAATGGCTGTGCGCTCCCCGTGTAAAAGGTAATATGATAATATAGCCGTTGTTGTTGTCTGGGTGTAGTCTGCAGGAGCAGCTGAGGCGTCTGTACCCCCGACTGAAAGCCCTTGCATTTGGAGCCAAACCTGAGAGCACGTTACACACGTACCTGCCATCCTTCCTGTCCAGAGCCACGCCACACTGCCCGGACGACATGAAGAGAGAGGTAAGACACACACACACACGTGTTCTAATTTAAGCCTGTCTCTTCTACATATTATTACAATCACTACACCAGTGTGAGTGCAATACGGCTCAGTATAATGGTAGGATTAAGGTTTTTAATCTGTCTATCATATATTGTCATTTGTAGCCACTATATGCCTCATTACAGTGGTCAGTGTCATGAACAGTAGTGATTGCATATTCGCTGATGGCAAATCTTAAAGGAAAAATCCACCCTAAAACACTTAAACGCTGTTAAAAAAAAACAGCTATTGGTGATGCACATTGAGATATTTCCAGTGGAGCTACAATGGAGTTTGATAGTAGAAATGTTTTCAGTTATCTAAAACATCAACAGTAATCATCAGGTTTTCATCTCTCTCTGTCTCTGTGTCTCTGTCTGTCATGCTTCTTGCAGCTGCTCAGCAGTATGACGGAGTGTCTGTGTGTGGATGTTCAGAGTCTTGGAGTGTGGAGGCAGCTGTACACCAAACACTTACCCCAGTCCAGGTGTGTTATACACCCACGCTTGCCTCTTCTACATTCAATGATTGATCACTGATACATTCACGATTTTAAAACTTTGATACTATTTCCAGTGTAACCTTTTATGGATTAAACGTTTTTTCTGTAAAAAAAAAAAATGGCCAGTTGTACAACTCAGTCTTGACACTCTGTGGCAGGAGCCTAACTCACAGTAGAATATAGTGTAGTCATAGCTTAATTCTCATAGAAATAGAAAGACTGGATATCCAGAGTCTTGTGATATTTATGCATTTCAGCCATTTATTATACTAAAATTGACTACTTTACTGAATGTGTATAAATACTTTTGGCACCCAGAAACGGGGGCCATGATCTCATAGTGTGGCTGAAAATCCCCTTAAATTGATCTGCACAATCTGCACAATATCTCCATAATCACTGTGTCATTTCAGGCTCCAAATATGAATATGAAGCCAAAACAAAAACAGTGTGTTGCTTATTTTGCTTGGGGCTGACTATTCCTCTCCCTTCTTCCCCAGTCTACTGTTGAACCATTTATTGAAGTCCTGGAACATCTTGCCACCAAAGGTACGACTCCCGCCGTGAGGTCCGATGGTTTTATAAGCCACACTCACCTCCTTGGGAAATAATGGAATTAGGGCGTGTTCACACTCTTCTGCTTTTTCAGACTCTCAGAGAATTGGCATAACTTCATGCACACTTTACCTTTTGATATTTTAGTTGCGGAAGAACCTTCACGAAACCGTCCAGTCGTTCAGAGTGACCAACGAGGAGATGAGAGACAACGTCGACTCTCCGGACCTCAATGAGTGCAATAACCTGTGCGATGTAAGACAAACACTGTCCCTGCTTACACAAATGTTCTCCAATGTTTCCGTGAATGTTTTCAATGTTTCTGAAGGTATTGAAATTCCAGACCACAGATGGATAAACTGGGACTGTGTCTTTGTCAAGTTTCGCCCTCACTCGCCCTTCTCCCGTCCCCAGAATCTGCAGGTGAAGATGCGCGGCCACGGCTTCCCCTGGTCCAGGCTGCTCATGGCTCTGCTGGTGTTCGCCGCCGGCTTCATCGCTCACGACATCCGGTCCCACGGCTCCTTCGCAGGTCCGTCCCCAGTCCCGCTCGCTCATCCCACCGGCTAGGGTTCACACTTAACGGGACGACTAAAGCAGCTGAAAATACAGAATCTCTGTGCCCGATCTGTCACGTTATGAGCCTATAAATGAAGAGTTTCATTCCAAAATGAGATATCCAGCATTTGAAAAATATGAAGTTTTTTTTTTTTTTTTTTAAAGGATATATAGTGAGCGAGTATGTGCGTTTGTGTGTTTCAGACTCCACCACAGCCAGGTATCTGCACAGCTCAGGGATTACTGCAGTATCCCAGCAGGCCTGGAGCAAGGTGACCCTCTACTCCAAGCAGGGCTTCGGGTATGACCTCACCTTCACCCCTCCATGCCTCCTTACCCCTAACGTATATGTGTGTGTGTGTGTGTGTAAAACAGACCTTTGACCTATATATGGAACTACCCCTTTTCCTCAGCCCCAGGGTCTGAAATTAGCTTATGTATAATAAATGGTCACCTGTGTTTGTATGACTCTGTGTGTTTCCCCTGTAGCTGGTTGGAGACAAACACTCCGTACTATTACTCTGAGTGCGTGCGGGTGCTGGGGCCGCTAATGGAGCAAGGTTTGGAAAAGGCAAAAGCAGCCGCCATCCTCATCTCTGAAAACACCACCCAGCTCATCCTGTGGGTCAGGGAAAAGACGCCGCTGCTCATAGACTGGGTAAGGCTGATTTTCCTAGTATGCAAAAAAAGCCGTTGGCCGATCTTTATCTTGTGCCACGTACTCAAATTAAGCTGGTTTCTAATTTAAGTTTTGATGAGACGATAACGGTTGCTTTTGTTAAATGCTTATTGCTAAATACTAAAGTCACAAGGAAACAGCAGTTTGATGGCGTTTTACTTTACTGTAATCTGAGGTATTATGTTTGGAGAATTGGCCAACAAGGTGAAAGAGTCATATTTAATTTCACTGTGACTGACTTTTCCCTCTGTGTGTCTTTCTCCAGGTGAGCACCAACACTCCAGACAGCGTGTTCCAGGCACTGGAGTATCTGAAGGAGCTCCTGCTCTTCCTCCACCAGAACTACATCCTGCCTGCCCGGGCATACACATCCGACCTGCTACAGCGAGCGTGGACCAGCCTCCAGGACTCCTGCAAGTCAGTACTCGAGTCCAGATTGTGTCTACATAGGAGTTTTACAGGATTACATTAACACCTGGCATTAAAACAGCTCCAGGGTCTACATCAAAAATCAGATTTCTCCTATTTAATCCGTCCCTGCTATCTGTCTCTTTCATCTATCATCTATAATGTGATGGTCTGATGTGTCCCGTGTTTGTGTTTTCCCTGCAGTGGTGAAGTGTCGGTGTCGTGTCTGCAGAGTCACGCTCTGTCCTTCACCAACTCAACGTGGCACCTGCTCCAACACACAACCTCCGCCATCAAGACCTGGGCGCAGGAGCTGTTGACGCGAGCATGATGGATGGCCGGCTATTCACACACACACACACACACTCACACACTCACACCGATGTACGCGCATAACGTTACACGCACACTCACACTGACCCAATCTAAGGCTGCCTTTGGACGCGTCGGCTCCCGCTCTCTTAAGCCGTGATGGGACACTCTGGGGTCGGACAAGCGGACTCTCACTCGAAGGACCCTCTCTGTCTCTTTTTCTTGTTTTTGGCTCAATTTTATCAATCTGCATGCTGTTTTATAGGTTTTTTTTTTGTTTTTTTTTCTACCGATCCTTTTCTCACCGCTGGATGCAGAGGTCGTCCCTCCCCCCTCCCGAGTTTCTACAGCCTGAATTTCAGACGGATTCCCTTAAATTTATGTAATTTATAGAAAAATTTAGGTTTGTAGATGATTTATAAACCATTTTTTTATTTATAGATATAAAGAAGTATTCTTTGAAAACTTGTGAAAGAGGTGTGGACGGACAACTAGGATATTCCAGACTTCTCCAAGCCACCGTTTCAGCTCTGAGGGCGACTTCATCTCTCACACCTAATCTAACTGAGCCTGCTCAGATACAGTATGTGTGTGTGTGTGTGTGTGTGTGTGTCAGGCTGTGCAAAGCCTTCATCAAGCCCGGGAAGCCCTCCAGTGGACAGTTGACAATACGAAGCCTTGATGAGGCAGTGAAGAAACGTGTTGATGAGGAGGGAGGGTCACATCCGCTGGTCTGATTGACGCCCTCAGAAGACGGGAGAGATGAAAGCGTGAGCTGGACCGGGACAGGAGGAGTCTCAAGCCAGTCCAGCAGTCTCAGCTGTCGGGGTAGAGAGGAGGTCCAGGAGAAGGAATGTACCCTCTGTCTTTCTGTCCCGCACTTCATCTAGTCGCCTTTCTTCTCCCAGCTTTGCTGCTAGCTACACGGCACATTCGTCTAACCCTTCTCCATATATTTCCCCCCTCCTCTCCCTCTCCTCCGCCATCGGGAGCCAGACAGCTGAGCGAAAAACAACACTGAGACCGTGGAAGACTACTGCTGCGTCCCTTATCGACTTGAACTTGAAGGCTGATGATGTTCTGTGTGTGTGTATATGTGTGTGCGTGGATCTGCATGCCTGTGTTGGTAATGGGGTGATGATTGACCTCATGCCGACATGCTCCTCTTCGCCCCAGAATGACGGAGTCCCCCTCCTCTGGGCAAAGCAAGCCTTTCTGACCAGCTGATTCCCTAACCCCTCCTGTAAAAGAGATATGTTTGGATGGAGACGGCAATGATTAATTTGTTACTTTCTAATGTAAATGATTTATAATAAAGTCTTCAACCCCATTGAGTGCCTTTTTGGATCAATTAATCTAGATCTTTAGCCACCTCTCCTAGACAGCTGCAGCATGGAAGCATGGTGGCTTGGAATAGTGAGATTATGGTTTTATTATTATTTTGCCAAACATAGATGCCAAAAACGTTTCTAAAGAAAGTAGGCCACAGGAAGCCAAAATATGGGGGGAAATGTTATGAGCAAGATACAAAAATGTAGCTTCTAGCATACAATTGCTTAGATGTATGGACAAAATATGAACACTAGTCAACTTGCTGGTACTTTGGAAGCGTCAAATGACATCCATTAATTAAATCCAATATGTTACAGCCTTAAATGCCACAGATTTAGTGTGATTTGAAAAATGTAACCCCATAATAGCATTTTATTATGCTATAATAATAATAATAATAATTAATCTAATAAAGCAGAAAAATATCAAAAATAATCTTATGAAAGAATAAGAAGCATCAGACCAAAGCACTTGGACAGTGGATGCTTAATGGGATACAGACAGGCTTACAAAGCAGTGTTGGGTACTGACTTTCCATAGCTTTGGTTCAAAATAACACCAGTCAAATGGATCAATGCATAATTCTGTATCTAGCTCTGTACACAAGGTGAAAGGGAAGGAAGACAAGGATACAACAGCATGTTTTGTTTAGGTGGAAATGAGGCCTTTTAACATAAACCAAGAGATTGCATGGTATGAATAAAGGATATCAATGGAATTTTCTGTAAATAGACAATCGTGTAAACTGTAAGTGAAACTGGTTCTCTGCAAATACAAATCCATTTTCCATGCTCAAATGATTATTTTTTTATGCTCAAATAATTTTGACAGAGCTCCATATAAAATATCAATGACAGAGAAATGTGTTATGTCCTGCTAATTGTGTTGACCACTAGGTGGCAGTATGAGCCATAGCAAATGGAAGCGTTTAATTAAGACGAGGGCAGCCAGGCATAACGGTTTAGCAGTGAAAAATAAAGAACAAACTTTTTTATATACTAGTTTCGTGTGTAACTCGGTGCCAAGTGTGATGAAAGTAACACCATCGCCTGCCTCAAGTGAACGGGACCACACCTGAATTGCTGACAGTGATAATGACGTTGATGAACGATGTTTTGCACTCGTTTTCCTCCGAGGTTAGCTTACTTCTCAAGACTGGATACCGGACAAATGTTAGGTAGGCACACGACACGAGTGAGTGAAAGTACTCTAAAATCCACTTTTTCCTTTTTTGATAACGCAACTAATGAGAAATTTTGGTCAGGTACACAGCCGTTGTAGGAATTCGCTTGTAAAAGTGTCGAATGTGCTTAGCACGTCGGTCCGACGTACACGGACCCACGTCGAAGGAGCCTCCTAGTTCTTCATTACATACGCTTGCGTTCCGGTTGATACTTCGATTTTCCTTCATTTTATATTATTTGGAAGTGTCATGATTGCATTAATTGCACTAACTATTTAAAGCAACATTTCAATATGCCGCCTATCCCCTTCGATAGCTCAGTTGGTAGAGCGGAGGACTGTAGACTGTTAATAGACATCCTTAGGTCGCTGGTTCGAATCCGGCTCGAAGGAGGGTCACCTTTTCTTTCTGCAGTTTTATTGGACTATAAAGTCCACGCGTCCATTGCTGCGGGTCGTCCAATCGTTCAATTAAGTACTGATATCATGCGAATGTGTCCACTGCCTGCTTCTTAGCTAACTGTCCAGCTTTAATTGCATTCAGAGCTTCTCAGTCTGAATGCTAAACTCAACTGACTTAGCTAAAGGCTAACTTCATACTTTATCCTTCCTGAAATGTACTTTAGACTTCATCCTTACTTATATTTTTTCCTGTAACGTTTGAATTATTCGGTATTCCTCAATGTATTAATAGCTAAACGACTGCTGCTTTGAGCTAGCCCACATATTTTCTCCAAGAATTGCAATTTATTTTCTGTTTATTGAAACATTGAAAACCTGACGTCTTTCCTGATGAACAGTTTTGTTAAATTACGTAGAACAAGCCGCTGTTTCAGCAGGCTGTGTTTGTATGGCTAAATGGCTTAGGCTTGTCGCCGAGGTGCATCATGGGGGATTAGCTCAAATGGTAGAGCGCTCGCTTAGCATGCGAGAGGTAGCGGGATCGATGCCCGCATCCTCCAAATACTTTAATTCTTTATACACGCATACATGTATCTCACACCTGTTAACTCTGCCAAGCTGTATTAGGGCGTCAAGCACGGTGCACTGCAAACTAACTGTCGAAGAAACTCAGTGTCCTTTTCAAGACCTGACCCAAGAGCAGCATGAAAACAACATAAAATTTCCAGACGAACTCCATACAACAATGTACAAAAATACTACAATCACACTCAAATAAAACTGCTAAATAAAAAGCTACTGAATCCTTTAAATTCTTTTGGAAAACAATATGGGGGGAAAGGGTTGTTTTTATTGGTAACGGCAGCATGTAATCATAAAGCTACGTTCAAGATGTTCAAATGCTCATGACAAACATTTCTTCTCCTCAAAACGTCAAGACATCGCAATATGTTTTGTCCCAGAGCAGCTCATTCATTACATCATAACCTTTTAACTAAATGACTGAACCAATGAGATAGATGTAATAGTAGATAGATTGGTACATGTGCGGTCAAAACTATTGGTACCCCTTACAATTTTGCTGATTAGACTATTTCATCATAAAATATCCATGACTTCCACACCATTACTCTGATTTTAAACATTACAGAGCAAAAACATACCATTACAAACTTGACAAATGAACAATATCAAATTTAAACAGAGAAAACGTCTCAACAATTTGAATAATCAAGTTGTGGGGAGCCAATTCTTTTAAAATTTTACTGCGTTTTTTTATATAGTGACATATCAACAAACTGTGAATTTAATGCATACGCTGAATTGTATTCAATGGAACCGATGACATGCAACAGTAACGAACAAATCAAGTATGAGGAACGTGAGTAGAACGGTGATTTATCTGCAGCCTGAATCAGACCCTGTTAGAACGGGAGCGCTTGTTTTAATACCCCGACTGCATATTTTTTTTTATTATACGTCAGCATGACCGGACATGGCAGTGAAAACCCATTCAGAACTGGTTTGCTCTCTGGAAGGTTTGTTGGGAACAACCCTCAGCGTTGCTTTAACACAGTTGTCCTATGTTGCTTCTACGGTGCCGTCCCATTATGCGGAGGCCGACCCAATCGGCTTGGTTTTGGAAGTGGCGTTTGAACCAATCAGCATACGGAACGGTCCCGGCGCCGTCTCTCATTGGCTCGCTTGCTGCTCCGAGTGTCCAAAAGCAAAAAGTTTCCGTTCGTCTTTGTACAATGTCAATGCACTGTTAAGAGTAGGCAAAGCAGCGGGGAAGCGTCCCAGCAATAGATTTGATTGGTGGAGGAGGATCTTCACATGAAGTCATCAGAATCGTAGCCGCCCTGCAAAAGACACACAAGTCAATATTGCGAATGTTAATGCCATTCAAATATTACTCTTTGACTCAATGAACTGCAGAATTCCCACCTGTGAAATTCCACAACTTTTTCATGACTTTTCATAACTAAGTCAGAGCGCTTCCATGACCTGAAAATGTTAGGCGCTATTCTTTCATGGTTTGTTAATGTTGCGTGAAACAAAAATGTGTGAAACAAGTTGGAAAATACATTCTGCTATATCCCTGTGAAGTGACCCATTTGTCAAATTCCCTGATATTCCCTGACTTCCCCTGAGAATTTATCCAATTCCATGATATTCCTGGAATTCCATAACCTAAACAGTCTACAAAAGAACACCCATCAAGTCAAGCAAGTCAAGCAAGCCAAGACATATTGTCCAAACAACTCATCAAGACTTTGAATAGGCGAGTATTAGTATGATTCCCCCGGGGTTGAGACTCGTCTGTTTATTCCAGAGGGAGAGACTTGGACATCCTCACCTCATTAGTGGTCATGTTGTCGCTCTTCAACAGTGAAGTATAGTTCCTAGAGAGGGAAAAACCAAAATGGAGGGTTTGACAAGGAAATCAAGAAGAGTTCAAAATACAAATGTGTAAGTAGTATGTTGTTGATATAGTTGCCACAGGATGTTCAATCAGTGTAGTGCTGTAGTGAGGCAGCTGTAACTGAAATGCACAAGCAAAAGACTGACATCAAGGATCTTAATCATTCATTTAAGAGCAACTAAACCCCAAACTCAAATCTGTGTAAAGCCTGACATCTAATGGTAAACAGCATGCTACTGAAAGGACCATCTGCTATTGGCTGATCTTTGGTGCCAGACGATGTCATCACCGGTTGTACTCTATAGAAGGTGACAACCCAACTAATGAGGTGAATTTCTGCTGAAAGGAACAACAGTTGTGAACCTACTTAAGTTCCTCCATTTCTTTTTTCCTCTTCTGCTCCTCCTTCTCCTTTTTCTTGTGCTCTTGGAGCTGGGCCTTCTTCTCGTTCCGCTCCTCTCGGTCTCTCGACTCCTTCTCCGCCGCCAGGTCCGGGTAGCGCTCGTCTTTCGTCTTCTCCAGCCGGTTTACGATCTCGTTGATCTTCTTCTCCACCGCCACGATCCTCACCTGTGCACAGCAGGGCAAAGAACAAATCAACTTTACCGGTCTGTCCTGTCAATAAATGTAACACAGTTAAAGCAGTTCATTTGCTTTGCTAAAGGACACTGTGGCCACAATTCGCTTTATTCACCCAGGTGCCATCTTACATCAAAAACTACACAGAAATTGGAAAACCTGAAAGTCTTCCCAAGTGCTGCATTAATCCTTATGTTATGACTGCTGTAAATTCCATTCCAAAGTTACAATTCCAGGGTCTAAATGATAAAAATGATAGGTGGAAATATTTTTTCATCTCTCATTGACACTTCACATGGCACTTAAGGGTAGTATACCAGTGTTTGTTTTTTTTTAATTTATGCCAAATTGTCTAGGTTGCCCCGCTCCTATTCATTCTTCCTGCTGGTGTTTGCACACAGTCAGCATAGTTGAAGATATCGGGGGTCATTTCCTCCCTTCAGAAGAAGCCATTTGCTGCCATTCATTCTTGTCCAGTATGAAAATCAACTTCCACAGAGCGAGAGAATCCATCACAGTTAACATGAAGCCTTCATTTGGTTTGGTCAAACGTTTTGTTTTATCCATATTTCAGTGCGCCGAGTTAAGTGTTTCCATATCAGTGCTGTATTATGTTACGCTCTGCTTCCTGTCAATCACCTGACACCCACAGGAAGAAATTGAATTCTCTGCCAAGAAATGGCTATCACTGCTCATGCAAACTACCCAGTTCTTCTTCTTCTGTTTATTCCAAACGAACCAGAAACATAAAACGCATCACTTCCTGTGAGCCAGAGGATTTTTCCAAGGAAAGAGCTACCAGACACCAGGTGTTCAGAACAGCAAATGTAAAAGCTTTAAATCACTATTGTATTATAATAATCAGTGAGAGAGAGTAGTCAAACAAACCTTTATTAATCTGAAAATGTTGTGGATTGTTACTTTAACAGAGAAAACCGAGCTCTCTGCTGGTCTACTGACCTCTTTCTGTCGATGGAAGCCGATCTGGCCCACGTCCATGTCTCCGGTCTTCTTCAGGTTGGCCCACGGTGTGTAAACCACATTGATGTTGTTCATCTTACAGCCTGGCAGCAAACAACACAGTTAACCTAAACAGAAGCTCAAACCACAGGACGGGCTTATGATGCAAATGAATGCAGTGGCAGTCTCTGCTCCCCGTCCATCTATACATGACATTGTCAGGAGAGCCTTACCTTGGATGCTGTTGTTTTTCACCAGCTGTGCACAGTCGATCAGCACCTCCTTGGGAATGTCATCTATGGTCAGACCCTAGAATAGACAGACAAAGACCAATAATTAATGCTGATTAAAAAGAGAAAAGTGCCAAGGGACTTTCCACTGGTGATGGATTCAGATGATGCATGCGTCCAATTGCCCAACCCTAATGTAATTAAACATCACCATGAACAGGTATCATCATCAGTATTTCAGTTTCTCATTGGCTGTGTGGACTCCTCACCTTTGGCATTCTCAGGTAAACATGGGCCGAAGACAGTTTATCCACATGAAACCTGGAGATGGAAATAATGAGCTGTTCAGTTCAAATGGCAACAAGACATTACAGACTTCAGTGATACTGGTATTGATTTTTAGTTAACTTTTTATGGGTGTAAAGCCCAGGCTATCTCAGATTATTCCCAGATAGGAAATGACACTTGTAATCAGCATGATGGTGCGTTTAAGACCACACTGTGTGGTCGTTAAAATACAAACTATTACAGTTTTGTGAGTATAAAACACTACTGGGAGCAGGAAAAAAAATACTAATTTTCCAAACAACAGACACCAAAATGTGCTGGGTGCATTGCTAATAATGCATAATCAAGTGAAAAACACGTTAACAGCAAGTCATCAAACCATTTGGCCTGCATGCCTTGTGTTTAGAACCAACATTAGCCCAGTGTTTAAGCATTGTTTCAAAACTCCAACTATCCATAAAAATAGAAGGTATCCTCTCTATTGCGATATCTATTACTATTGTTTTATGTGCCACACATCTGAATCACTTTTTATGTGGAATACCTTTACTTTCTCTATTGTGTGTTTAAACCATTGTACACAGCAAAGCTGATCAAACATGTTACAGTGGCTTCCTATTAATAAAGAAAGGTAAGAAAAAGACAAGAATCTCTCACCAGATGTCTTCAGGCCATCCGTACTTGATTAGATCCTCATCTGTTGGTAAAAACAACCTCAGCAAATTAGAGGGGATTTGGCAACGTTTATAGCACATGTCAAATATGAACTCATTTGATTGTTTACTTCAATGTTGTTTACTTTACAATGATCAGAGATAGAAATGGAAACACTGTACGAAAATCTTATAGCATCCAGCTAATAAAGTAATAAACGTACTTTCGTATTTGTCCTTTCCCATATAGATAGTGTAGGAAGGATCCACCACTGAGAGAGAGAAGGAACGCGTTAGAACTTGAGACTGAAGATGACAGCATTATCAGTTGGCAGTGACACACAACACACACACACACACACACACACACACACACACACACACAGACAGACAGACAGACAGACACACAAAACACACACAGCGAGGAAAATGTTAACGACATTAATCTTTAAAGCAATCTTTAAAGCTAGCTAGCCTATAGCTAGCGATGCTAGTTTTCTCGTTGGCTACCTCAAAGCCATCTAACTCTTTTGCTTTACTCACCGGCACTTGTGAAATAAAACACCATCTTGAGTAAATTAAAGCTAGCTTCTAAACGGCGAACTGTCTCTGAAATTAGATATATATATTTTGCGAGCTAACGCGCTAATTATTAATGTTCATAACGAACTAACGGCTGCATGCGAGAGCTACTGATGCTGCTGTCAATTTTCGCATGTACAACTTGACCCAGGAAGTTGTTAGCTGCGTTAAGCTAGCCAGTGTTAGCTAGAAAAACACAGGAAGTAAGCCGATTATTCAAAATAAAAGCGTAAAATTTGTCACTCCTGGAAAAGGGGCTTCCCTTCCATAGCCTTTCATAACAATTGCGCTACTGGATGACTTTAATACGTTTTAGTGTTTGAGATTTTCTTTGTATATTTCTGGGGTAAATCCACCTAAACTCAGTTTACAGATTAACATCTTCATGACCTAAACTCTGAATAGACTATACATCATTGTAAGTTGTATCAAATTAATGTAGGTTGTATGAGGGCAAGTTCTTTTAGGCAAAACCTGAAATTATGCTTTCATGCTTTTATGAAAACATAATTATTGGTGTTTATATTGGTGGCTGTTTGCCTTATGATGATCATCCACCGGAGATGATAGTTTATCATTTTTTTGTTTACCATTACATCACTGCGTATATGGCTATTACATGCTATGAAAAAGACATTTCTCCAAAAAAAAAAAACAGCAACTGTTTACTATTGAGTGTTAATCACGTTCTTCATTTTCACCTCTGTACTTCTCAAAAAACGTTGAAACACTTCGTTAATGGCCATTTTATTTTGAAGCCCGTGACCGGAAGTCTTGTTACGTTTTTATTCTGACTGACTTCACATTGGTGGTCGCTGGGTCGTTTCCGCTTCCGGTCCCAGGAGGTTGTGAAACATTTTTTTGCGAGTGGCGCGCGCTGTTCAAAACATTATTCAGAAGAACCGCGGGCAGAGCCGGAGAACCGCCAACAACACCGAGCTCCTCAAACTTTATTTTAAAACATCTTTCGGACGGCACAGTTGCTCTCGGTAAGCTGTATAGTACTTCTTATATAGTTGTTGATTATGTTTTTAGTGTTATATGCTTTTGTTGCTTCTCATCTGTGTGGCACAAAGTAGTTTTGCCAGGCGGAGACAAGTCATTCTGCCTTTCAAGCCTGACGATTTATCTAAACACTGGCATTAAAACTGCGCAATAAAAACAAACATGTCGGCGTTAGTTCAGTGTCTGGCGCATGATTGATATCGTGGCGTTTCGTAGCGACTCATGCTGACTAAATTGTTGTGGAGGCAGATATATAGAACCTCCTTGAGGCAGATGGCACCCCAATATCGTCCCGCCAATTATCCATTCAGCCAGGCGATTCGTGTTAAATAAGCGCTTCAGTAGCTAACATGTTACGTTACACGCTAGCTGACTAAGTTAACGTTGGCATTTAGGTAATGCGTTTTGCACGAACGCAACAAAGTAGGTTGCCGTTGTAGGCATATAGTGACTACCTTGACGCCTGAGATACAGTCGCCATAGTGGCTACCTTGAATAATACTAGTCTAATCTATCAATAGTGTCAGTAAGGTCTTGAGGAATCATTCAGCTGGCGTCAGGGTAGCCTCAATACGTTCCATGGTCTCTCTTACGGAGTGTCACGCCAAACTCCATAAAAAAAATAGCAATTTAATGCTGCCTTGCTTACAAGGTGAGGAATTAATAAACTTCGAATGGGATAAGTTTGTTTACTCTTCCAGCCACTTTGGCAGGTCATATTGTATTGTAAGCATAGTTGGCTGGTGAAATAGCAAAAGTGACCATCTAGACCATTAGAGGTGTTATCTGTTGTGCCTTCAGGTAGAATAGCTGCTAATGTTGTCTTGTATGTGCAGGTGGGTTTCAGGAAAATGATGCCCAATACCACTAGGAAGCGAAAGCTCCCCTCTTTGGACTCTGACAGGTGAGCCATCAACAGATTGGATTTATTTTAAGTGTTTTGCTTTGTTTAAAGTCTTTGACTGGCTGGCTTACTCTCAAAATGTGCATATGTGCAGAAAAGGTGACTGCATATGTATGATCTGACATTGTAGACAGCTAATGATGCATATTGGCAATAAATTCACATTTTTCATATTCATTTTCTCATTTCATATGCATGTATCTCATTATTTTCATACTGTATATATTGTAACATTTTCCAAAATTTTCATGTTAATATTGTCCATTAATTTTCTTTCACATTCATGCTCTGCCACTCACATTGCACACCCTGCACATATACTAACGCATATACCGGCACATACACACATTACAGACACTTGTATTTGAAAGCTCTCCATCCGACTGATCGTCTGTCTTCTTTAACCCGTCCCAGTCACCCAGCCAAGAAGGGGGTGAGGGAGCAGGCGTCTCCCATGAAGAGGAGGTCGCCCAGGAAGAAGCCGGCCACCAGGCTGGAGAAGGAGACCTGTCCCTCACCGCACAAATCCCCTCGCAGACTGGCAGGTAGGGTGGCCTGCTGAAACCGGTGCTATGTTTTTACTAACTATGGCTCAGCTGATAGAGGTTTTTGTTCTGTGTTGTTTTCCCACTCCCTTACTTTCTCTCACACATCTCTCTCTCTCTTGTTTTTGGGATCTCTCATCCTCTTTCTCTAGGCTCGCCGGCCAAATCCCCCCGTAAAACCTCTCCCATCAAACCGGTCGTGGTCACAGGCTCCTTCTACAGCAAGCGGAAGGCCCTCTACCTTACTCCGCTAGAGAGGAAGATGCTGAAGGAGTCCAAGCCTCCCTCTCCTCCTCCTCTCCCTCCCTCCCAGGCCAAACAGGCAGAGAAGAAGAAGAGGAAGAATGTTAAGGGAGGCAAGAAGCCAAGGAAGATGGCGGCAGCGTCTGGTTATGGGGGGAAGATGGGTTTCAAAGACCACACGTCTCCCAAGACAATCAGGCTGACCAAACTTAGTAACAGGTTTGTTTTTAAATTGGTTTTAAATTCAATTCTAGGTAGCACTAAAAAGCATTGAATTTGGCTTTCTGATACTTGCAAATACTGGTTTTTAATTTCTTGGACATCATGGATGTTTGTTACTAGATAGTTTTATAGTGTTATAGACCATTTTTGTCTAGTTTTAGTCGTAATTTATCTGTAATCTAGTCTTCTAATCAATGTGCAATTGAATGATTTTAAATTCAGCAGCAGCACTGCTAAACCAGCGTCGGCTCCAGCCGCTGCCGCTGTCAAACCAGCAGAGCCCAAGAAGGGAATCACCATCATGTTCAGCAGCCTCAAACCCAAGCCCAAGATCTTTGTGGGAGCCGCTTTCTTCGGCACAGGGAAGAAGCCTACTTCCATGTACAAGAAATCCACGCCGAAGGCCTCGGCCAGGCCGGCTCCGGCTCCGGCCCAGGGGAAAAGCCAAGGCACCCCGCCAGAGCCTAAGAGGGAGAAATCACAGCAGGCACCCGGCCCTGTGAAGAACCAACAGCAGAAAGAACCTCAGGCGGTGAGGAGTAGCACCTTTTTTCCTGTTTGTACTATGCATACTATGTTGCCTATATATGTTCTCTTTCCCAGAGTTGGGAGTTGGGCTGCCTTGTGACGGACCCGAAAAACTCATTCACACACCACCAAACACATTAACAGAAGCTAATTGTAGGCCAAATCAGATGATGCTTCAGAAAACAATGGCTGAAAAATGCAGCCCTGCTATGTGTTTGTACACGTGTGTGTGTGTGTGTGTGTGGTGAATTTTAAATGTGATAGTTGGTGTGATCTCGTCTCCAGAGTGCCACCCAGCCCAGCCAGAGAGGAGAGGACAGACCCAGGTCCACCATGTTTGACCCATCAGACTGGATGGACTCCTGTAACAACCAACCAGAAACTCCACTACCACTAAGGTGCTTTAAGGGCTGTCAGACTGTTGGTCCATTGGAGACTTTTGCTTGAAATGATACATATCCAGGTGGACAACAATCTTCTTCCTCTTCTCCCCTCAGTTCTCCTATGGTGTTGGCAGAGAAGTATGGGGTGACCAAGCAGCTGAAGATCATACTGACCAGGTCCCCAACACCTAGCCCCGCATCCACAGCCTTAACCATCAACACCCAGGTGTGCCTGCATACATGTACATGTGTTTTGTTGTACTGGGCATCTGCAGGTTAAATGTAGGCTTAACCAGTTCAGGGTTCTTAAAGGTTTTGTGTTGTCTCTTGGACCTGGTTATGCAGACCTACATTTCTGTTTTTGTAGCAGAATTTCTTTGAATGTAACTGACATTAACAAGGCGTTAAAGTCTTCAGTTTTTTATTTTTAAGCTTTTCTAACCTGTATGAACTTTATTCTCCAATGGTCCGACAAGGCTTGTGGTTCTTAATAATTATGATTGTGGCTGAATAATAATCATGACCAGTGATTTTTAGTATTTTTGGTGATTTTTGAAGTTTTTGGTATTTCTGCTGTTGTTCATAACACTTCAGTGCGTCTGTTTTTGTTGTCTCCAGGATGACTGTCTGACAGACGGTGGCTCTGAGCCCGTCTTTGACCTGAGTGATATAAGCCCCTCCAGTGCTGCCTCCAGCCCACCCAAAGGTACACGCACACAGAATGCATAATAGCCTTGAACTGTGAGATATCAGTTCCTCTGTTACTGAGTCCAGTCCAGTGAAACACTGAGCAAACACTTTACCTAGTGATATCTGCCACCACTACAGTCCACCATATCCACGTTTTCATGGGAGTTTTTCCTTCTCATTGAGGGTCTAAACTAAACCTCTTCAAACATGCTTTGTCTGAATGGGCCCTGTATTTGGTTGGTTGGTGTATGGTTTTGAACGGAACATGACGCCGTTGCTCCATTAATGCTTTCACGTGTTGTTTTTCCTCAGAATCTGCAGCGGTGTATCCCATCTTTGGCTCTGCTTCCAAGAGGTGAGAGACTTTAAAGATGCTACATGTTAGATTTTAACCTCAGTAAATCATTGCCACATTAGTTTTGAGACACTAGTATAATCACCATAAACAAACGAGTAGCTCGTTTGTTTAGCTGCAGCTTCTACCGGCCTCTACACTGCTTTTTTGGGTGCCACCTGGTGGATTTGGAGGGAAATCTGCTGGATTGCTTTACGGCACAAAACAGGAAGAGGGCGCTGTTCTTCCAGAGCAAACAGAGCTAAAGCTTCCAGAGTTTCTCACAACGGCAGATGGTGGAAGGAGGGAAAGGCCGATGGAAAAAACACTTCCAACATGTTGATCCTCTTCAGGCAGGGGGGACAGGACGCGACAGGGTTTATGGTCTTAATTTGGAGAAACGGTGGCACTAACAATACTACTGGTGTGAGATAGAGGCTACCAATTGTCTCCAACGTGGTCTCATTTGTTTACAGTAATTATACCAAGGTATCACTAAGAAATTGGCAATGATATATTGATTTAACCTTTTCAATCGTTTGTTGTCATCATTCTCGTGTCACTTGAAATACCATATCCTCAGTTGTCATGTCTTAATGTCCTATAATAACCCATATTTGCGCTGCTGTGTGTTTCCCTGCAGGTTACAGAAGAAGTCGTCTCTGCGGCCTCCGGTGTCCTGCAGCACCCCCTCTGGCCAGGTGGTGACACTGCAGCCCAGCGCCTCTGCAGCCAGAGAGCGCAGCGCCCGCAGGAAGAAAGACAAACAGGATGACGACCAGCTCATTATCGTATGTTAATATTGTCTCTGGGAGCAGGACATTCTGTTATATACTTTGGCATTAGAATAATGATATAGTATATGTGTTATATCGGTATGCTAATGCTGTTGGCTATGGTTTGACCAATATTGGTTTTTGAATGCTAATGCCAATATATATATAATGCATATTAAAGTGTTGGATTATTTGTATTTGTATAATACAAAAACTATTACTGATTTATAATAAGTACCAATCCATTTTGGTGATCAGTACAGTGTTTCCCAGTTACTCTTAACAAACATATTTGTGCTATGTTTTTGCAAGGAGTTAGCTATATTTTCTAGATTTCACATAATCCTCTAAAGTGCTATTTGTTTATTTGAAAGTGAATTTCAGCTTCCAACTTATCCATGTCACTCTGTCTTTATGCAAAAAAGAATGTCACCAGGGATAGGGCTGGGTGATATGGTTGAAATCAATATCATGATAATCATGATTATCAAGGATTTTTCTCGATATCAATATATATCACGATATGGTTCATGTATGCAAAATCACGTTAAATAATCAAATGAATGTTCATCTCATTGAACCAAATGGTGATGTTAGGTGTGGTGTCAAACAAAACTGAAATTTTCAAATAATATTCCTCAATATACCTCATTTTATGAGAGTTTTTAAGTAAAATTTGCTTGTCATCATCAGTTTAGACAGCAGAAATGTGTTTCACAATATCAAAATATCTTCATATCATCACGATATGATTCCACTGAAAGACGATAAACGATAATATTGAATTATAGCCCAGCCCTAACCAGGGATAATGAAACAAGAGATAAGTGAGACCTACTAGATTTTGTAGCACAATTGAAGATAGTGATAAAGAGTGTCCAAACACATTTGAGATGGAAGTGGAATTTGGTTTAATGTAGTGTGTTTGTGTTTCTGTGTGTGTTGAGTGTAATTCTGTGTTTTCCCCCATGCAGGATGCGGGTCAGAAGCAGTTCGGAGCGACCACCTGCGGCTCCTGTGGGATGGTGTACAGCGCCGACAACCCAGAGGACAACTTCCAGCACACCCAGTTCCACCAGCGCTTCCTCGACAGCATCAAATTTGTGGTAACTCCTCCTTCAGGGACATTTTTCCCCTCCGAACAGCATTTCGTTACAGTATCGATACTTGGGAAGTGAGTGTTTTCTGCAGACGCTCTGCCAAGGCTGCTGGCATGAGTGTGTGTAGAGCGGGAGGTGGGTTTGTAACTGCAGCTTCCTCTCTCTCTCTGTTGTGTCGCCAGGGCTGGAAGAAAGAGAGGGTGGTGGCCGAGTTCTGGGACGGAAAAATCCTCATGGTTCTACCAGACGATCCCAAATACGCTCTCAAAAAGGTGTGGGTCTGGGCACTGCATGCTTTTCTGCTTCATTCTTTAAGGAACGTGGTAAGCGTTCATGCTCGCAGCTTCTCATGCCTCATACGTGTGTGTGTGTGTGTGTGTGCAGGCTGAGGACGTGCGCTGCGTGGCGGACAACGAGTTGGGTTTCCAGCAGGTGACTCTGAGCTGCCCCAGACAGGCCAAGACCTACCTGTTCATCAACACAGAGCGCATGGTGGTGGGCTGCCTCATCGCCGAACACATACGACAGGTAGGACGGGCTGTGTGTGTGTGTGTGTGTGGGGGGGGGGGGCAAAGACGGGCCTGTTCAGTCTATTTTGTGTCCCAAATGACGGAAGTCTGTGAGGAGAAACTGTGTTTACTCTTGCATACAAAAATCACGAACAGCTCATAGTATTAAGTAGAAATACGTGAATGAAATGTATGATATGAAGAAAAATGACACTTTTCCCAGTGTGATGTCAGCTACAAGCTGGACTACTCCTCCGAACTCATTGGCTCTGTATGGAGCATGAGGTCTTTATGGCATGTGTGAGAATCTTGGCCAAGAATAGCTGTAGCTGTGCCACTTGAGGAAAACCTGTGCACACACCTTGTAGCCTTTAGCTTAGTTCTAACTAGTCTGTGCTTAGCCAACATTGACTGCCAACAAAACTGTAAACAATTACCTCTTGCTGCCATTTGGGCCAAATTATCTAGTGCAGCAATACATTCTAGTGTAGTAACGGTAATAGTTTCATAGCCGTATACTGTCCTATTTGTTTTCTGCTACAACAACCCAGTTTCCCCATAGGGCTTGTTAGGTTCATCTCATCCTCTGTCAGTTGGGATTGCAGGCATAGACTCTAAACTCTGAACAGTGCTACAGCAGTATCTAGTAGGGCTGAACAATTAATCAAACTTTTATCGAAATCGCAATATGGCCTACTGCAATTTTCGGTAACACTTTATAATAACCATCATTAATAAATGGTAAATTGATAGTTAATTCAACTTTAGTTAATAGTTATTTTACTGTTAACAAACAATGAAATGATCATTAATAATGTTTACTAATTATTAGTAATGCTATAATTTGTTATTTTATCATTCGTTTGTGTAATATAAAATCATTTGTTTATAAATTATATATTGTATCATAGCTGATAAGAGACGGTAAAAAGGGTAAAAAGCTATGATACAATATATAATTTATAAACAAATGATTTTATATTGTTATTACAAACGAATGATAAAATAACATAAACGTGTGTCAAAATACCATTTTAAATGAAATATTGTGGTGCTGCAGAGATGTCCTGGCCTACACATCATATTCTACAGACTTAAGAAAACATCTTTGTTTGGTACAGATCCCCGCAAAAATCACACCATAATCATTTTAATACGTTTTTCAATGAAAATGAGAATAATGATGTAAAAATGATCATTCCCTCTAATATCGCAAATCATATCGCAATTGCAATATCAGTCAAAATAATCGCAATTAGATATTTTTTTCAAAATCGTTCAGCCCTAGTATCTTGTACTGACACTGACGGGGTAGTGATGGATCCGCTCTCCGTCGTCCCTCGCAGGCGTACCGGGTCCTGGAGCAGCCGGACCGGCAGAAGGACCTGACCAAGGAGGACTTCATGGAGCCCCACCGGGCCTGGTGCTGCTCCACCGTCCCAGAGAAAGCCCTGTGCGGGGTCAGCCGGGTCTGGGTCTTCAGCCTCGCTAGGCGGCAGGCCATCGCCACCCGCATGCTCGACACCGTCAGGTACAACACCACACTGAACATGTGTTTCACTAGGCTTTTCTTTTTCTTTTTCTGTTCTGTTCTCTTAAGTGGATTCTCCCTGTGTTTTCCAGGAGCACCTTCATGTACGGCAGTCACCTGACCAAGGAGGAAATCGCCTTCTCTGACCCGACGCCCGACGGCAAACTGTTCGCCACCAAGTACTGCAACACACCGACCTTCCTCGTCTACAATTTCATCGCATGAAGGACTCTGACATTAATGTTGTGATTGAACACAGAGGTTTGGACCGAATTCAGCTACTAAAGAAGTAGAGTGGAGATATTCTAATGATGCAAGAATTGGCTGATTTATTACATTCTAGGGATTAGAAATGATCAAACTGCAATTGTTGGATTCTCTTTGTCTAGTTATTGCTTTTCATATCAAAGTTGTTCATACTTACTGTTGACCCAGGCCCGTGTTGACAAATATTGTGATGTGATGAGTTTGTTCAGGATAAAGTAGGTCTTGCGTTGTAAAATGTTCAGAAAGCAGAACAAGTCTGGTCACCCAGTATTTATAAAGACTCAGTACTGCCTCATTTACTCATCAAGTGTTGTGTATATATATCCAGTGCTTTGTGTTCAGATGTCTTTATATCTTGCTTTGATAAGGAGGAGCCCATCAAATATTTCCCAGTTCTGAAACGCCCTCATAAGTTGACTGCCCTGATGCATCTTGGGAATTGGAGTCTTTGGGTTGTTTTGTCTTTTGCATCTTAGCTTTGAGTTAATTACAAAGGAAATTAGGTGCCTCTTTGACGAGATACGTTCTCCTTTGTTGTCTACATTTTTCTTGCTAACAGCTCCAGGTTTTCTGGACACTTTGGAAGGAAAATATCTTCCTAGACACTGACCTGTTTGAAAAGTGGATGCCATCGATGTTTAAGTGCATTCTGCCATGTAAATAGTTTTAATAAAGTTATTACTTTTGTTTTATGAACCCAGAGCTTTTTTTCTGAAACTGATGCATAAAAAGATCCTAGGCTAGACAATTAATTGCTTTAAAGGAATTAGGAATATTATCTGTATAATTGTAAAACAAAATTTAAATTTTAATGTTGACTACTGCAATTTCCAAATAACAAGCTACAATTTTTCAATTGTTGAGTAGAAGTTGAATATGAAGAAAATGGTTCTTTATATTCAAACTGAACACTAGGTAGACCACTTCTTTTTCAAGAGAAGTGCACTTACTCCTCCTGAGTCTCAGTCCATGGTCCTCCGGATGCTGCAACACCATATCAAGGGTCTTGAGATGCTCAACCTCACTTGGACCAGTGATAAGTGTCATCCAGGGGAATCATGCAGAATCCCTTCCATGGTCCTGTGAAAGACAGCAGGACTAGAAGATACACCAAAAGGCAATCGTGTGTAGGTAAACAATCCTCTGTGTTCACAGTGACACAGGGCTTTGAGGAGTCAGACAGGACAATCTGAAGGCAGGCATCACTCATATCAAGAAGCAGAAGAAAAAGAACCATGCATTGTCACCTAAGTGCAAAGAGTAATGATGTTCAACACATAGAATTGGATATTTTTGTGTTTTACATCCTCAGTGAGCAAACAAAGTCTTCTCTCTTTCTTTGTCTTGTTCTTTCTCTATCCCACACTCACTTTCTTTGTCTCTCTTTCACACACACACACACACACATAGACTCTGGTGCGGTCGGGGGAGGCAATGTGCTGTCCCCAGTGTGGCATCATTGTTCGCATCCAAAAAAGCTGCAAGTTATCAGTCTATAAAGCTTCAGAGACATTATTGACAAAGCTCTTCTCTATGCAAATACAATCTGAAGCGTAAGCTTACCCTAATGAAGATGTACTGAACAAAAATATAAACACAACACTTGGTTTTGCTCCTATTTTTCATGAGTTGAAATAAAAGATCTAAGACTTTCTCTATGCACACAAAAGGCTTATTTCTCTCAAATTTTGTTCACAAATTTGTTTAAATCCGTGTTAGTGAGCACTTCTCCTTTGCCAAGATACTCCATCCACCTGACAGGTGTGGCATATCAAGATGCTGATTAAACAGCGGGATTATTGCACAGGTGTGCCTTGGGCTGGTCACAATAAAAGGCCACTCTAAAATGTGCAGTTTTATCACACAACACAATGCCACAGATATATATATATATATATATATGTTGACACCTGACTTTGAGTATAAATTTGTCAGCTGGACTAGTTGCGTTCTATTTCTATTACTTCTCAACACAACACATGCTAATACCAACATATGCAGAGATGTAGTGGAGGGTAATCCTGGTTTCACCTTTTATTTGCAGAAGAGACTTTACCCAAATGTTTGGTGATGTAAATCTCTATGACCTAAGCTGATATGATACATAACAGGAAGAAGAATCAAACTTATGCAAATGATGAGGATGAGGTCCTTTTAAGGGATAAAACACAGATGAATGCTTGAAGATCACCGACTGGAGGTTATATTTTACCCATCTGTTTATTTGTCATCAGCTGTTATTACAGTCAGTTGGATGGGTTTTGATAAAGTCAAGTCAAATGTATTTATAAAGCACATTTAAAAACAACTCACGTTGACCAAAGTGCTTTACAAACCAGAGCAGGCAGTAAAATCACAATAAAAAAGACTAAAAACAAAAACACCCACATAAGCATCAACACACACAGCGCATGGATACAAATTGACAAATCATTGGCGTAGGCACATATCAAACCACATCAGGAGGATCCAAACGCTAAAGAATAAAAGTATGTTTTGAGGCTGGACTTGAAAGAATCAATGGAGGGGGCAGATCTGTGTCAATGTCAATGTCATGATCCACTGTATCAAACGCTTAAAACTCTATGTGTCTAAAATCCTATTCATTGAGATTGAATGTGTGTTATATAGAGCAAATAGATGTATGCTTATAAAGTTCTTATTGGCCATAATTCATCGGTCCCGCACACAAGTGCGTGTGTGTGTGTGTGTGTCTATTAGCAGCTATTAGCAACCAGCTTGTAACCAGCTAGAGAAATCAAATATTAGCCTATCGTTCCCTTAAAATATAGGTAAGATATAGCAAAACAGCTGGATGTCTTTGCTAGATTGTAGCCTAACCACGTGTTGTGAGTGATTCTCCCACCCGCTCCATGACTTGCTGGTCAAGCACAGGAGCACATTCAGTGCAAGACTCATTCCACCAAGATGCACCACAGAGCGCCACAGGAACTCATTCCTGCCTGTGGCCATCAAACTTTTCAACTCCTCCCTCAGAGTGTCAGACACTCTGAGTCAGTAGACTGGCTCTTGAACTTATTTCATCCTGTCAGCAGTTATAACCCATAACTTATAACTTATATCTAACTGTGCAATACCAATTTTTTTTTTTTTTTTTTTGTGCAATAATTCAACTGCAATAATTGAACTGTGCAATACTTATTAATTATTTAATTATTTACACTGGTGTATGTATATATTGGAGTATGATGCATATTGTACAGAATTCTTATTTCTCTTATTTCTATATTATTATTATTATTTTTATTCTCATTGTTATATATTGTAGTATAATGCACATATTTTACATATTTCTTACTTTCGTATTTCTATTTTTCTTATAATTTCTTATAATTTCTCTACGCTTGTATATATTCACTTCTACAATGTGAGCAGCTGCAATGTAACCCAATTTCCCCTCGGGGATCAATAAAGTATTTCTGATTCTGATTCTGATTCTGCCTCAACCCTAGCCTGGTGTCTAGCCCCTATGAATCACAGTCTTCAGCACTCTTCGAATTTGCATGGGGATTCATTAGGAACGAGCCCCTAGTGGGCGACTCATTAGACCATATTCATAGGTTGATTAATGGTAGTTCTGAAATCCCTGGCAACCACGTCCAAAACATCAGTCATTCGGCTCTGAGACTAAGAAGGAAACCTCCGAGAAATTTCACAGCTCTTTGACAATTTTTAAAAGTTTTTTCTTTTTTTGACGATTTTCAGTTTTTTCATAGATTAACGTTTTTTCAACGTTTCTTCAGTTTTCTTAAATTTTTCGACATTTTTTCAACAATTTTCAACATTTCTTCGCCTTTCTTCAGTTTTCTTAAATTTTTCATAACTTTTTCAATAATTTTCAAAGTTTTTTCAGCGATATTCAATGCTTTTTTTGACATTCTTGGACTTTGTTTTTTCAACGATCTTCAACGTTTTCTGACGATTTCCAACGCTCTTTCAACGTTTCTTCAGTTTTCTTACATTTTTCAACGATTTTCAACGTTTCTTAGCCTTTCTTCAGTTTACTTACATTTTTCATAACTTTTTCGACGTTTTGACGATTTTCAACTTTTTTTTTGTGCCAATATTCAACTTTTTTTTCGACATTCTTCGACTTTCTTCCTTTTTTTTTGACGTTTTTTCAACCATTTTCAACGTTCTTAAGACTTTCTTCAATTTTCTCATGGACCAGGTGAGGCACAGAGAAATTATAGGGCGTTAAAAAATTATTTATTTTGAAATGAATGTAGGCTGTTTGTTTTCAAATTGCTCCATGAAGTGTCACTAAGCTGTGTGAAAATGCCTGTTGGTTATCATACTATAAACTGGAGGAGCAACAGCAAGCTGTCCAGAGCGAGGCACCGCAGGCCGCTGACAGGACAGAGGTTAAACACTCTCTGTAAGTACTACTCTGTATATTCCTACTGAATGTATACATGTGGACAGGGTTTATTCTCAATTGTACATATTAAATCTGGTTTGCCATGCCTTGTATTGTGAGGAAAAAGTCCTGGTACCTTGAAAAACTCATAAGAAAAAGTAGAAATGCAGTAGTGTTGTTTGTCATTGTTTGTGGCCCTCCGCTCCTCTCCTCTGGCCCGCGGCAGGCTTCCCCTCGCTCCCTCCCGGCTGAGGACCAGCACAGAGTACAGAGCTGGTCCGCCTCACCCCCCTCCGCCCCTAAGCCAAACGCCTCAGGGGTCAAGGGTCACCGTAAAAAGCAGGCTCATCTTTCAAGTCTCTCTTAAAAACTGACTTTAGATTCTTCTACTATTTCATTACTATTTATTTTATTTTACTTCAGCTATAGTTTTAATTCATCCTTTCCTTTGCCTAAAGCACTGTATAAAGTCTCTTTAAGAAAGGGTCTATACAGATAAAGTTTATTATTGTTATTGTTATTTTTTATTAATAAAGTGGAGAGCAGATCTCCCAGGTCTCTGCTGCGCCCCTGGATCCAGGCTGGCTGGCCATAAAAAGGCCCTGAAGGCTCTTGGTCCAGAGCTGAGAGATGGACTGACTCCAGACCTGCATCTGCTCAGTTCTTCCCCCAGCTGGCAGACTCCTCCCTCAGTGCTGAGGTACAGTACAGTACAATACACTACACTGCAATACAATACATCGTATCATGTCATATATCATATAATATATCATCATTCATCATTTTTCACACGTGATTTCAGAGTATCCTCCATCTTGATAAATGAAAAAACATACAATTTAAAATTTTATTTAATTTAAAATCAATCATGTAAAAGTGTTGAAATGTTTCCTTGCAACATTGCTGTAAACCAGTGGTTCTCAACATGGGGGTCGGGACCCTCAGGGGGTCGCGAGATCATTCTGAGGGGTTGTGAGATGATTAATGGGACTGGGACTTACTATCATGTCTAATTTTTCAGATGTTTCTCTAATTTTTGCTTTTCTCTTGTTTAATAATGAATAGTTTTCATTTCTCGGCCGCCTCTTTATAATTAATCAAATGGAACAACCTGAAAAGGGAAAATCATTTTTTGGGTGAACTGTTCATCACTCTGCAGCCTGTTGCGACCCCCCCCCCCCCCAAACAAAGTGACACCACTGCTGACCCGTCCCTTCATTCTCTCCTTCCATCTGTTAGGCTCTCGAAAGGAGGAGGAGGGAGGCTCGCAGACCAGAGACCTGTGGGACGTCCTGGATCCGGACATCCAGCTCGATGAGGGGGCCAGGCACTAATCTAGGCTGCTAGACTAGCTTTGGGCATCGGTACATTGTTTCTTCTTAGTTTTATATTAAATAGTACGGTAAAACATAGATCAAATTATTATCAACTAATTCATTTACAAATTCTCAAACGTATACTTCCGTAAAAGTAGGGATAACTCATTTGTGGATGCTCACCCTAACATATCAAAACATTTAAATATTAGATGACATTAAAATTAAATGAAATTATATTAAATTAAAAGATGAAACTTTACTGATGCCCATGGAGAAATTAGGTCTTTGGCAGCAAGAGTAATAGGTTCAAGATGTTAGAAATAAAGTTAGAAATTAAAAGAAATAAGCATATAAAAATAGAATATTACATAAAAAAAAATAAAAAAAATTGTAAATAGTTTGTTTTACCACTGCTGTGACACAGGTCACAGGTTTGGGGCGGTTTGGTGTTTGTAGATGTGTTTTTGTCAGGAATTTGTTAGGAATTATTGTAGTTGCCATATTCTTTAATAAAGCCCTCATCACCTTATGCAAAGTGTTTGTTTTTTCATTTATTGTATCACTGTGTGGGATGCTCTGACATGACCGGTTTGAAAAATGATTGATAAGGTTTATATACTTTATTTAAATAGGCCAGACCTGCCAACATTGGACTTTTTTTTTTTTTTAGCAGTACATTGTCACAACTTGCATCATGACTCACAACAAAACACAAGTACAGTCCAACTGACTTCATGACGACACATTCATACAATACAAACTGACATACAGGAAAGGAAGACATATGAACATATACAATAAACAGCTATTGAAAGTGACAGAAAAGAAACAGATGTATGATTAAGATTACAGTAACTACAGTGAACTTCTGTGGCTCATTTATGCTGCCAAGTCAACTTAGGGCTGGGCGATAATTCAATATTATCGTTTATCGTCTTTCAGTGGAATCATATCGTGATGATATGAAGATATTTTAATATCGTGACACATTTCTGCTGTCTGAATTGATGATGACAAGCAAATTTTACTTAAAAACTCTGATAAAATGAGGTATGGTCGGAATATTATTTGAATATTTCTGTTTTGTTTGACATCACACCTAACATTACCATTCGGTTCAGTGAGATGAACATTCATTTGATTATTTAACGTGACTTTGCATACATGAACCATATCGTGATATATATTGATATCGAGAAAAATCCTTATGATTATCATGATATTGATTTCAACCATATCGCCCAGCCCTGCGTCAACTGACATTTCCATTGAGGTGGTGTGTCTGGACAGCAAAAATTCAAGATCTGGTCCAGGTTTCCCAGACCACTTCTATCGCCTTCAAGTCCTTACTTGGCTAAGCTGCGGTCATTTCCTCTTCTAAAACCAGCACAAGATTAAAAAAAAAAAACGAAGAGGTAATGAAGAAAAACAGAGAAGGAATGTGAAATATTGAATGAATCCCTGAAAAATCCCTTGACAAACTCCATCAAAGACTGGAAAACAGATGAGCTTAAGAAAACCTCCTTATCTAGCATGTGGTGTGTGCGTGCCTCAGTCGATGACGATGACCTCGCGGGGCGTCGGCTCCGGCGGGGCGTTGCTCTCCAGGACCTGGACTATCTGGGCGGCCGAGGGTCTCCTCTCGGGGTCCTCCTCCGTGCACAGGCAGAAGAGCTCGGCCATCTTGCGGTAGGCGTCGCCCAGGGCGGCGGCGTCCAGCGGCGGCCGCGTCCCCAGCCGCTCGTAGTAGGCGTCCTCGTCGAAGCTCTCCTCCGGCGAATCCTCTGGGGTTTCAAGAGTCAAAACACACTATGACATAATAAGCTAAGGTCCCAGCTGTTGGTTGCTTGTGGGGTTTGACGGATGCGGGTTTTTGAAGGCTAATTGGAGATGCTGATATTTAGTGCCTATCTTCAATATCTTTAAATATGACCATTTCCATGCCAGAAAATAATAAGAATGAAAATGATCAGGGTTGAAAAGTGTCTGAATCAGCATTTAGACCAGCATGGGACACTTAGATGATGCTAGGGCTGCAACTAACGATTATTTTCATTGTCGATTAATCGATTAGTTGTTTGGTCTATAAAATGTCAGAAAATGGTGAAAAATGTGGATCAGTAGCTGCGTTCGGAATGGTTCACTCATTCCCTCACTCACTATTCCCCATGTAGTGTTTATCATATAGTGAACTATATGGGCAACAACCAAACGAAATTTCGGACACTACAGTAAATATAATTGCGTCAAAAAAATGCGCTGGATATTCGTGTGACGCACCGGGATGCGCCCAGCATCACGTAAATAAACCAAGCATCATGACAGCAGGTTGAAATGGACTCAGGTCGTATTGATTTTGACAAGTTTTCAGCATTAAATTACAAATAAATTGTTGAAATTCTAATCATGTGCACGTGTGGTTTTGTCAACTTTGGTGCTGTCTGCTAATGGCAGCAAACTGTTTTGGTTTGGTAAACAAGCTTGTGAGCTAATGACTAGCAGAAGCTTTCATATCACCTCCTGTATTGGTGGATAAAGTAGTCAGCTGACCTGTAACGATGATTCCTGCAGTTTTGCTGCTCTTGGTTCAAAACGGAGGAAACTCGAATGAGGTGTCTAATCTTTTGTTGATTTGCTAACGCTGTCAACCGGTAAATAGACCAGTTTCTATTAGCTAACATGTTAGCTAGCTGTTTCTTCTTCTTCGGTAAGACACGATCACATTGCATTGTGGTATACAGGAGAAAATGTAGGGTACACTGTCTGTTCACTTCAATTTGTAGTGCATTGTGGGTATCTTATAGTGGACTATTTAGTGAATCAAATTAACCGTTGAGAATTCTGACACTAGTAGAAAATGGCGGATACACTATATAGTGCACTATTTCTGTAATAGGGAACGGTTTCGAACAGAGCCAGTGTTTCCCAAAGCCCAAGATGACGTCCTCAAATGTCTTGTTTTGTCCACAACCCAAAGATATTCAGTTTACTGTCATAGAGGAGGAAAGAAACCAGGAAATATTCACATTTAAGAAGCTGGAATCAGAGAATTTTGACTTATTTTTCTTAAAAATTACTCAAACTAGATCGCCAAATAGTTGGCGATTAATTTTATAGTTGACAACTAATCGATTAATCATTCTCATTCAGCTCTAAATGCTGCTAATGACATTCTTTTAGGTGTGTTATCAGCTCCTTAAGGCAGAGAATCCCGTCATTTTAAAATACCCCTGCGACCACAGAGCATCTCACCTTCGTCCTCCTCCTCCTCGTCCTCCAGCATCTCCAGGTGAGGCATGGCCAGCGTCATCATCTCCCACAGAGTCAGGCCGTAGGCGAAGATGTCGGCCCTGTCGGTGATCTCCCCCCCCTCCTCCAGAGCCTCCTTGGGCTTCCACGGCTCCGTGCCGATGTAGTCCGCCTTGGGGTCCGACACTGGGGGGGGGGGACGGAAAAAAAATAAAGGGACTCGTTAACGAAGCACAAATCAGACCGGACAGTCGTTTCATTACGATGTCAACATTTCATTTTTGTCTGTGTCAACAACACCGTAGCCAAGGTTCAAATTCCTATTCAAAAGTGAAGCTCGTGGGCGCTTTGGGCCTTTTTTTTTTAAAAACTGAAACAAATCAAGATTCATTTGTTTACATGTAATTTAAAGCAAACCAAAATATGGGAGAGGACCCCACCGGTGGACACCATGTATGCATAACAAGAAGTTTAACAAGAGTAAAGCTGAACAATTGATGTGTTTGTGTATGGGCAGAGAAACAAAGTAACTCGACTGTTGTAAACAGTGGTATCCGCCTCAATGTCCCTGCCAATTCTGTGTGTCTCCATCTATAATTAATCCCACTTGTACACACACACACACACACACACACACACACATACAAACTAGGGCTAGACCAATACATGAATATTGGTTTGCGGATACAGGGCTTTTATTAGAAATGGGATATCAGTCAGTCCACCTCTGATATGATGCATTCAACAATACTACTCTGGTTGTCTATTGGAAGCCCTTCACATGAATTGATTCTAATGAGACATTTTGATCACATGCCACACAAATATACATGAATGAATATTTTATTATTAGTCGTCGTACTAATAGTAATGGAGGGTTTTAGTGTCCTATTTGAGAGGGTTTTCCCCCAAATACCAACCCACACTGTCAAGAAGCACTGGGTACTTGTAAAAAGAGTCAGATTTAAATATATTCACTATCAGTCCTAACATATCGGTACCAGCCCTTGAAAATCACATGTCCTCCCACTTCTTATTCTCATCAAGTGGAACTCAAAAAAGGTCACAAAGTTTTTCTTCTGGCTTCAGACGATTTAATCAGTTTTGTCGACATGAGCAGCTCTCTCCCACAGCTACACGCCCCAGAATTAAGACTAATCTATAATGACACCGAAGTGAAACAATGTGGATTGGAAATGCGTTCGAGACTGACTTTGTGAATCCACAGGATGTTTTGAGTGCTTACAGGAAAATGTACTCATATGTCAACAAAAATCACCTTAGGTAGTCTTGCAGTATACCACAGAGAAAGTCCCCAATTCATAATAATTCATTTACCGTGCAGCAGGTCCAGAAAGTGTTTGCTTTTGTGTGCCTTCTGTTTCTGGCTTTCATGGTTCCTACACTATTTCCATTTCAAAATTCCATTCGTTCTCCAGACCTTGAAGCTGCACTAGGCAACACTGTTACGTGAAAATCCAGCTGTCTTATCAGGCTAAGTCACAGTGGTTTTATAATGTTATGTATGTTTGGACTCCTCACTGTGCATGCCATGATTGACAGCCGTCTCTACCTCTCATATTCTCATCCAGCGGGAGAGACACGCCCACGTCGCAGATCTTGACCGTCTCGAAGTCGCCCTTGATGACCACGTTGCACGACTTCATGTCGCCGTGCAGCAGCTTCCTCTCGTTGTGAAGGTACTGGAGGGAGCAACGGAGAAAACGTGCGTGACGTCCACGTCTAAACAACGATCCCTCTGAGTTTATTTTGTTCTGTCATACCAGCCTCAATTCTAAAATCAAATTAGAACATGGTTGATGTTGAGAGGAGAGACAATGGAGTCATCTGGGAGAGAGAAAACCACTGACATACTGAATTTTTCTTTCTCTGTGTTTCTCAATTATCCTAATTATATTATGAATCTAAAATAACTCCCTTTTTGTTGGAGGATGAATCCATATGGGTTTTATGTACATATCATCTACATATGTTATAAAGCTGTTTTTGAATATCATGACTATGTGCATTAACATGAGTCCTGGATGATGGATTTATTATCAAGTAGAGCAAAAACACACAATCCAGGTGTAAATGCACCCAATAAGCATTGAAGATCTGATCAGCCAAACCACCTCTGGAGGTAGTTAGACACACATTTAGCCTCATTAACAACAAACTATAAATGCAATATGAGCCCAGTCCACATATAGCAACTACGTAAACAGAAATAAAGCTCTGCACATAGATTCAACCTGCAAACACATGCCAATCAAACAGGTGGCAGAACAGCTCAGATAGTAACATACTTGTCAACAATGGATTGTCAGGATACAGGTGGATGGTTAACAGGGAAGATGAGGTGTTTACTGTCAATTTTAAATGGAGATAAACTGAGGAAGTGATGTACACAATCTGGGTTTGGCAAGGGAAAGAGAAATCCAATTTCAATCTGTATACCAGGGATGCATTTTAAGGCCAGTTGTACATGTAATCTACAATCTAGATATGAGATTCATGTTAATATACCAGGTAAAGAGGGTCCTATTATTTTACCTGCAGGCCTCGAGCCACATGCAGCGCCACCTTCTCTATGTTGGCGGGGGGGAAAGCCTTCAGGCCGTCCCCTCTCCTCTTCTCGATCAGGTCGTTGAGGGACTGCTCTCCTCCGTACTCCATGGCCAGACACTTGGAGCCGTCTTTGGCCGTGGCGAAGGCGCGGAAACCTGGCGGCGAAGACATGGACGGACAGAACGACAAGAGGAATTCAACACAGAATCACAATTAGGACAGGATTAAGTTTAAAATTAATCGTCAGACAGAATGAAGCAAAAACAATGTGAAATCAGACTTGTAATTTACGGATCTCATGCCACCCTGACCCTTCCATATTACAGATTAGGAATCTCATGAAGGAGCACGGCTGGTGCTACGAATTGACTGTTACACTGACCACTGTATAAAGTGTTGTATTACAGAGGATGTGTGGTTGCCGTCTTGTCTCACCGACAATGTTTGGGTGCTGGATTCCCTTCAGGATCTTTGCCTCCTCGTTGAGTCTCTTCTGGTAGACCTTCACCTGCTTGGCAGCACATCTGCTGTTGATCTTCTTCACAGCCCAGGGGGACGCGTTCAGCTTACCCGCTCTACAACAATTGTGTTCAATAATACTTTGATTTTGACATTATTTATCCAGGGACTTAAACATTCTCTCTCGTAGGGAAAGAACGTCACGAAACTCCATTCAAACATCTGGCAGATAAATATAGGCTTACTTATTAACACATGTACACACTTCATAGAACGTGACTTCTGATCTTTTACAAATGGTTAGGGTCCAGTCTTCAATTCGGCAACATTTATTTCAATAATATTTCAACACACTTTGACAGATGGAGTTTGGTGTGCCATTCTGTCCATACGAGAGAGACCGGACTGTAAGAGGATAGGGAGAGAAGAGGGAGAGGAGACGTGTAAATCTACCTGTTCATGAGATAAACGTTCACTCCAGTCCCACAGCCAAGCTTCTTCATAAAAGGTGAGGCGGGGATTTTAACGGGGGTCCCGCCGTAGCTTGCAGACGGAGAGCTCCTCACCCGGACGGGTTTAGGGGTCTTAAACGTGCCCTCGTCGCTAAGTGTGGCTGGAGAATCCATTCTGTCACTGAAAATGTCAGAGGGAAACACAGAATGGGAAGACACAGAATGGGATAACGTATAGTAAATGGTTTCTAAGTAGTCCCGACACCGAGCTGGGCTAACTTAGTGTTGAGTGAAGTGCTTCAAAGTAACGTAAATCTAAGTAGTCTTGCCAGCGTTTGGCAGTTATAGCAACGATGCAAAATTCAACAAGAACTTACGTTAGCCAGCCAATTCACCAAAAGCGTAACGTTATCAAAGCTTTGCTAACAGAGTAAGCTAACGTTTGCTAATTTAAACGTTAACCGCTATCTTTAACTCAGCTGACTATGAACGTCTGCAAACTTAATCTACGCGCAAGCATGTCGACGAAGTTCAGTGTTACTTATTTGTTTATGCGTGTTTTGAGACAATAGCTCAGTCATCTATCGATTTAACGTACCTGCTCTTTTCGTAGTTCTTGAATGAAATTACAACACAACCGCTGCAGTGAATCCGCGCCGAGCTTTCAAACTGATGTTTACGTATCTGACAGTATGTACGGACGCCGCGGAGGGACAAACTGAAACTATCAATGCGGTTGGGATAATACAGGACCGAATGCAGCACATAGACGTCATTATAGGTACATGTATTAAGTAATTAATATGAATTTCTAAAGATTTCTATATTTATATATTATTACTTATTATTACTAAAAGATACATTGAAAATAACAGTAAAGTGACTATATCAAGTTTTTAAATGTGTCTTTTACAAGTGTAATACGGCTTTGTACCAGCAGGGGTCAGTCGCGTTATAAGACAATGCATGCAAAATAACCCTAGGCAATTATGACCGTCTCTTTTTGGGATGCCTCGAGTGTGTGTGTGTGTGTGTGTGTGTGTGTGTGTGTGTGTGTGTGTGTGTGTGTGTGTGTGTCCACATTCCTTTTGGCCTGTATTTCCACCTATGATTGCAATCCTACAGAATTGTGTGTGCTCATTTGTTTTGGAGGTTTCTTTGAGATTTTATAAGTGCATTACAGGAACCCCATTATATTAAAGGCATTTTAAACATCAATACATCAATGTCAAATTAATTGTAATCCCTTTGTATAATTACCATAAACAAATGAGACCATAGTGGAGATGACTGGCAGCCTGTCTCACACCAGTGATATCTTTAGTGCTTGTGTTTCTCTAAATTAAGACCACATTTCTCATTATTCCCTTTGTTTCCTGCCACAAAGAGGATCTTTGCTTTTTCGGTCAAAGGTTTTGGCCTTACTTAAGAGGATCAACATGTTGGAAATGACTTTTCCATCTTCCTTTCCACCATCTGCCACCGCCAGAAACTCTGAAAGCTTTAGCTCTGTTTGCTCTGGAAGAACAGCGCCACTTTCCTGTTTTGTGCCGTAAAGCAATCCAGCAGCATTTCCCGCCAGATCCGAATCGGTGGCTCACGATGTAAAACACAGCGTGGAGTCTGCCAATCTTTTCGGCGATGGTTACATTTCATTGCTAACCTTGTGCCAGCTTCAGTGTTTTGTTATCATCCACACGCCTGCTTTTCTGGCTTGTGTGAACTTGTGACATGTGTTCATCAGATGGGAGAGACACACACACACACACACACACACACACACACACACACACACCCCTGCTTCCTTCTGGCTATGCGTTCATGTGGTTGAAAAAGTGGGTAATCCTGCCAATAGAAAGTGGCGGTGATTATATGTGAAAGAGTATGAGTGTGGGTGACTTTGAGCACAGATTTGTGGTATTTCAATTATTGCGTTTGCCTCTTCTGTTCTTTGTTTTTTTTTTCTTTCTTATTTTTAAATGTCAGACGCTTGTCCGAAAGAATTTCCTCGCCGGGGATGGCGAAGCTGACCCCCGGCCCTTTCGCCATCCCACTTTTTGTTTCATCTGCTTCAGCGTCCAGCAGATGGTCCCGTTCTGGACGCCCCATTGTACGGGGAGGGATAACCGTTTCATTATGAGGAAGAGGAGCGGGAATGTGGTTCGATGACAAATGGATGTGGATGGGAAGACTGGGACTATTGCTCTCTCTCTCTCTCTCTCCCCGGTTCTCGTTCGCCTGAAGGGAAATGAGCTAATGTTTTGTGGGCTCCGCTGCCACATGTTGTGGCGGGCCTTTATAGAAATGAGGGGTGGGTTACTCTCTGGTCAGACCACAAAGAACCAGGGAGAGAGAGAAGGAGAGAGGGAGAGAGGGAGAGAGAGGGTGGGGTGCCGACTGCCCAGCCTTAGTTATTGTCATAGTCAACTGAAGAGCAAATACATCATTCCACGCTTGATTTCAATTACAAAAATAAGTGGAATATACTGTAAGTCTATAAGGTCATTTTTCATTTACTTGCAGGTTTATGCCCTGTGACTATTTCTGAGTGTTGAACTATGGAAAGGGCAGTCTGTGTTAATATGTGGCGTGTTGTTCTGACTGCAACATGTTCTGCTCCCCTGCTTGGAAACTTGGTCTAATGAAGGTTTTTTTTTAGTATTTAGTACCAGGGTATCTGCAGGTTTCAGAAAGCCAAATGTAAGATTTTTTAAGACCTTTTTAATGCTCCCTGGAAATGAACTGAAACCAATTTTAAGAGCAAAAATAAAGAAACAAAGCTGGCAAAACTGAACGTAGCTAATGAAAGTTGTGGAACTATAAATGGGCGGAATAAGAAAAAGGACAATAAGAAATTAATTTTTAAGGGACATGAAGTTGTGTTTATTAAAACAGATGTAATGGAAACAAAAGCTCTTTGTCATTTTGTATTAACCCTATTCTGTAATAAAAGCAATACTACTGCCGGTCCCATTCACATCTTCATTACCACCTCTGCCTCAACTTGAATGTAAAGTATCTCTATCCAATGTCATATTTGTATCCAAATGAAACTTTAAATTATTTTTTTAATTGAATTGAAATTAAAAACAAACCTGCCATTACATGAAAGAAAAACAACACATCTGACATCTGTATTTATGATATTCTAAACTTTTTAAAGCCTTGAATTTAGATAATTAAAAAAAAAAAAAAATTATAAATTAATTTTGGACTCCTCTCTCCTGCATGTACAATACCAGAACAAAATCCTCTCTTTTTTAGATCAGTCTTCAAAGCCAGTAAAAAGCCACATTTTAACAAGCACGCTAATAGACTCTAATAGATGGGTTAAGGGGAGGGGGAGTTGATGCTGAGCAGAAGTGAACACTAGACCACAAAGAAGAGGGAGTACATGCAAAATAATGGGGCAGAGTCCCAGTCGACTAAAGGGCATTTTGGGAAAGCTGTACTTACAGTTTATATGCGCTGATTACTGTAACTCTTACTTTCTTTCTTTCTTTCTTTCTTTAATAATTAGGCTAACCCTATAGGTCTCTACACTCTGGAAATGGTCCTGACAGGATAAGAAGAGAATGAATAGAGCCAGTACAGTCTTAACTGGGGTTCGGGGACACTCAGGGGTCCTTGAGGGGGTTCCAGAGGTCTTTGAGGGGGTTCCAGGGGTTCTTGAGGGGGTTCTAGGCGTTCTTGAGGAAGTTTCCGATGGTTCTTGAGGGAGTTCCAGGGGTTTTTCAGGGGGTTCCAGGGGTCTTTGAGGGGGTTCTAGAGGTCTTTGAGGGGGTTCTATAGGTCTTTGAGTGGGTTCTAGAGGTCTTTGAGGGGGTTCTAGAGGTCTTTGAGGAGGTTCTAGGGGTCCTTGAGGGGGTTCTAGAGGTCTTTGAGGGGGTTCCAGGGGCCCTTGAGGGGGTTCCAGAGGTCCTTGAGGAGGTTCCTGGGGTTCCAGAGGGGTTCTTGAGGGGTTTCAAGGGTGTTCTTGAGGGGGTTCCAGCAAAACGAGGAGTAGCTTAATTTCACTATAATATAATTAAATAGAAATGATCCCAATTAGAGAATGTATAAGGAAGACTATTCTCATCATAGGTTTAATTCTCACCACTGTTATCCCCCCATGTACAGTGTAGACAATGTAATTCAATGCTAAATCAACAGCTAAAATCTTCCCTTATGGGTCACTGGGACTGAATCTGATCAAATGGGAGTCTGTGGCCCTCATCAGTGTTTTTTGTGGGTCCGTGACATGAAAACGTTTGGGAAGCCCTGCACTAACCCATCCATCCATCCAACCATCTGCATGTGTGCTATGGGAGTTCCACCTTACATACCTATGCATTTTACTGTACCCTTTGAAAAATAGCAAAGCCTTACCGTCCGGGAGGATAAGTGAAACCATGTTGACCCGAGTCACACCGGCTTACAGCCTTTGTTCTGACATGTGTGTTGGAGATCAGGTGATTTTCAGCCAATCAATTTCTATATCCGCTTTGCAACATGTGGAAACATTCATACTTGTAATTGCTGTTCGGAGCTGTCAGTCATGGGGCATACATGCACGGCGGTGTGCACACGTGAGCGCTAGTGATGTGCACAACACACACACACACACACACACACATCCATGTGGACTTCCTCCCTCTCTCCTCACCTGCTCCGTTGACATCTGAGTTAACAAAGTGTCTGTTTTCAATTCCACTCTCTCTATTCTCCTCAATGTTATCAGGAATAACCAAGTCCACCTGTTTAAACAAATCTACACTTTATTATTTCAACAGTGCATATACAGCATTTAAGTGGTACAAACAAAACGTATCAAGTAAAAAGTTTCGTGTATTTTTTTTAAGCAAATGTGAAATACTGTATCAAGTATCTTCTTGACATAATCATGTTTGATTTACACATTTATTTTGCATGATTTATGTTAAGTCCAGGCATAGCCTTTGTAGGTGTTATGACCAGCACAATGTAAAAAAGACATGTATATCTATACAGAACTGCTTAGAGCCATTTCCCCAAAGGAGCATAGTAAAGTCTTTGTAATCCAAATGACGTACCATCAAGTATACATTAAAAACCAATCAGACAACTTAAAAATCAGTTCTGGGTAAGAAGTACATATTGAAGTGGTTAAGTGCACTTGATTTAGTTTGCCTTGCAATGTGGAGTTCTCACTTTCAAAGGAACGGCATCAGGGTGCCTTGCATCTTCAAAGCAAGGGACCGTTCACATCCAAAGCATTTGAGTTATTTGACCCAATGAGGCCAAAGCACTGATCTGAGGTCAGGGGAACCCATCGCCAATCAGGAAATCACAATTTTACCTTGCTAATATGTGATAGGCTACTATTCCACCAGGAAGGAATACCGGTCAAAATGCATAGCTTTGCGAAAAGGGTCAAATGGAGGGGACACTGCAAGCCAGTTGTAGGCCAGTCCGTCACAAGCATATAAGATTTATTGTGATATTAACCTGCTAAAGTGTGTCTCCTCATTCAGAGGCTAATAAACTTATGATGTAGGCCTAATATAATATAATCTCACTTCTCACAATCCACATATTTACCATCAGATTAGAGTTTTAGCTTCACAAACATTACTTGGAAGCAGAGCTGCTCTGAAAGCAGAAATAATCTGATTGAGTTAAATCTTAATGGGCAGAGACAAAGAAGCACAGTTTTTCTGGCTAAGTAACATTAGACTGAAGCCCAGTGGAAAAAGATAAGAGGTAAGAGAGGAGGAAGCTAATATTATGAAGTCTAGCGCTCTGCTACTGACCGAAATGTAGTCTAGCCAAACTAAATTAGCTAGTTAGCCTAGCTGACCTTCCAGGTTCAAAATAGCCATGTTAGCCTGTAGCTATCTAGGTAAGCTAGTTAGCTGCCTTTCAAGATCAGACCATCGTCATGAATAAATGTATAAATTGTCATTTATATTTCTTATTTAAATTTTGACCAGAGTTCCTTCTTTTCCTCTCAAGTTTGCCAGTTAGCTAAGTTGTGCTCCAAAAAACTGTTTGTTTGTTTTTTGCCTCCGCCTATTGAGGTTTAACTCATCCACTACGATTTCTGCCTCCAGAGCAGCTCTGTCTCCAAAAAATGTTTAACAAAAGCTCCAATCTGCTGGTAATGGACTAAGACAATGAGAAGTGAGATCAGTGCAGACCAACCAGCGCAACCACTTGCTAAGTAAACACTGCATTCAGATTGTCAAAAAAGTGACCATTTCCATCCCTTGTGACATTTCCTTTGCTTCTCTCATAGACCTTTTCTTGAGAAGTAAAAGAGGAAATGGAAAAAGGTTCATAAACCATCTCTCTTCAATGGCAGAGACAGGCTTGAAACAGAACAGCGAGGACCACTGCCATATCTTGCTGTATTGTATTATTTGGGTCTCTATATTGCTATCAAAACAACCTATTGTTCTACATTGTTTTTTTGTACCATTTGCATTGCCACTGTCACTGTGGGATACTGTACACTCGGAGGCAAAGATTATGTACTTCTACAACAGAATACATATTTCTACAAAACCTGTGTAAATACATGTCTGTTTTCTGGGAAAATCTTTCAGAGGAATGTCACTCGATAATATTTTGTTTGCCACACTGCTGAAAAGAGGGTCTTTGTTTTATTCAAAGAGGGGATGACGAATAAGGAGAGTGAAAATATACCGATGGAGTACTGGGTGTTATCTTTGGCTGTTGTTGTAGAAAGGGAGAGCTTTTCTGTAGCAACTCTATAGGCAAACTCCCGAGTGTGACACCTCCACAAGACGAATGAGACATATCAGGACCATAAACAAAAGCCTGGCCACTACTCAGCCGCACTGTCAGCTGTACTCTGATAATGCAGAGAAAAATAGCTCAGATATTGTACAAATATGTGTTTGTGTGGGTGTGTTCTACAGTATTACACTCTATCATGGGCTTGCGTACAGGTGTTTCAAACACAGTCTATAGCCTTGGAAATTATTTCTTTGTTCCATTATGCTCAACTTATTTCTTGCCATTCATTCTATTCAGTATGTTTACCTCATGGCATACTGAACAAATGCACTACTGGACATACAGGGGCAACCATACTGTATGCCGCAGTGCTAATATATTGAATGTATATAGATACGGATGTAAAAGGAGTGTTAAGCATCAGTCTGCATATATCTTGCACTATATAAAATATATAAAATATATATACATTTCCTGCCAATGACTGCAGCGTCTCAATTATGGGGATGGGACGCTCTTCTCTGTTGCAGCCCACTGTGTGATTTAGGCTGATGAGATGGATGTATTTTTACATAAAAATCTTGCCTAGCGCAGCTTTAAGAGTTTATGATAACAAACATTATGCATATGCACATGTGCATTTTTTATAGCAATGATAATACGCAACTTACGACTGGGATGCATTAGGCCAAAGGGGCAGCCAAGTAGCATTAGCATTACCAAAGTCCCCATAGTCACTTTAAAGAATATCCTCAAGTGTATTACTCCTTTTATACAATGGTTTCCGATGCATGTGAACTGTCTGAAAAGTATTCTTCAGAGGTACTGTATATAAGTAAGAATAAAAAACGAGATAACGGATTGCTATAGCTAACAAGATCGCTAACTAGCTTCCTGGTTACCAAAAGAGTTGTCATTGCCATGGTTTATAGGAACTATAAACCTCAAATCAAACACAAATTGAGCACAAGCTATTGAATGAATCATCCTTGTCAACTTTTAATGCTAATGCAGAAAATGTATAAGGGGAAACTCTTTACTCACCCACCATCCCGTTAAATTTGAATAAATCTCGCCTATTATATACATTTCTGCTTGCATTTCTTATGAGATACCTCAGTCCACTGAGTCTGTTTTATCACTTCATTCTCTCTCTCTGTTTCCACACTCTCTATCCCTTTGCTTTCTGCAATTTGTCTTCTCCCGTGGTCAGAGTCATGGTTTCCATACATAAACCCGAGCATCAGCCTCGACAACCACCCCTGCACTTGGCCATGAGGTAGAAGCAGTCATCTCTTGCTGCGTTGCCACGAAAAGCCAAATTCCCCTCCAAAACAGTTGTTCCCTCTCACACGGAGACAAGGACACAAGGTCTCAAAAGGACGACATACATACAGTGAATGCTGTGCAGAAAGGCAAGTGTGTTTTTGTTTAAACTAGGACAAAACACATAAGAGAAATTTCAGCACAGATAATAGTGGCAAAGGGAATTCAACTATGGCTTTCAGGGGAGAATTCATACTTGAGGTTTCAGAGTTTGCCAACTTTTGGAGTGCGCTAAATGATGTTTCCCCTCTAAACCCTTCTTCAAATATATAACACGATTGGGTACAGAGGAAGGTTACTGCCTTTACTGTATTGCGATTTTTGACTCGATGTCTCCCGTTGGCTGAGGTCTGCGAAGGAGAAGTGAGCGAGGGCACATGGGAGGTACCAGCTTTTTTGGAATTGACTGCAGCCATAAAGATTAAGGCCCACTGAGAGAGGCATAAAACTCTGAAGCAAAGCTTGTCCACTGTGGTTGGTTTGGTGTGTGTGTGTGTACGCGCTTATGTGTGTATGCGGTAACGCTGAAACAACCCAACTTCTGGCTCTGCGGACAGAGACACTAAACGCTGACAGACCCACAGTTATAAATCGTACGCGGCAGAGGTCCATGCATCCATCTGTTTATACTCATCTGTACTCTCTTCTTCCTAATCGCTTCATCCGTTAACAAGCGGACCAACTGTAGTGACTGATAACCTTTACCAAAACCTTTGTTAGTCACCATATCTTTTTTGATTTCCATTTTCTTTTTAAAAGTGTTAAGCAATGGTTGAGCCTGCTATATGCATAGGCAAACACTGTGGTATGTTTAGCATCATTCATATAATAATACTGTGGAGAGCAGCTACCCGCAAATGAAAGATCAGTTTCTCAAAGTAATAGTCTTGCCAGTTTCTTTTCGTGGGCGTGTCGGACCAGCTCCTCAACAAGCTGAGAAATGAAAGGTACTCCGTAATGAAGTTGTCCCTAAGTGACTGAGGATCAGCTTCCCGCGCCTTCGAGGTTAAGACAGCAAAACTGACCCTAGACTAGCCTCTGAGGGCAACTTCACCCCTGACCTCTGACCCTTCATAAAGGACAGGTGACCTCTCTGGTTCAGTCTGAAGCAGGTTGAGTCCCATCGTGCGATCGTGCCGCTGTCCACCAGCTCACTCAGGCCACACCTCATCTGGTGTGGCTTGTAAATGGAAAAAGAAAATGTTGTTGGTCAAAGAGTTCGAAATGGCAACACCTGTCGTGGTACACCTGTATTTATAAAGGCCTCAAGATTTAGCCTTGTGGTTAAAATAGTCACGTGTTTAGTAGTAAACCTCTGAAAAGTTCTGCAGATTTGATGGACGAGACGGTGGGGTGGCGCTTCTTGCAGGTAAAAAAAAGGCAGCGTACCGCTAATATGACACCCATGGGTCAAGTGGTAAGGTAACAATCCGGCTCAAGACGTCGTGCGCCTTGTAGCTTGTTAGGGTGGGAGGCACTCAGTGTTTGAGGAGACGCTCGACTGGTGCAACAGTGTCGGGATGGCGACGGTTAGGTGGTGCAGGTCACGCCGGCGTCCTCCACGTGGCCGCAGTTGGTTTTGCCCCAGCCAGAGAACTTGCACTCGTGGATGGTGTCTTCGTTCCCTGTGCAGGCCACGTCGTCCATCCAGATCAGACCAGTACCTGGACAGAGAGGGAGGGAGAAAGAAGGAGAGACGGGGTGTGAGGGGAACGAGCAAGAGAGAGAAAGAGATTGATCAGTGTTTGCTGTTCGTGAATTTCCGCTTCAGGACCCTTGAGGAGCCTTGTGGGAACTCATCGTGTTGCAATGAAAACCAATAAATTCTTTGCACAAATGACAAGGAAACAGTTGATGTTTGTGTCCACATACATAGGCGTCAATATGGCATGTGAAGGTTTGGCACTTGCTACACCTTATGTGCAATCAATAATGGAGAGCAAAGATCAAGCAAACTGGACATCGTTCCTAAGATCAATGTTCCCTCTAATGGCTCATTCATGCCTCACAGGAAGCGATGGAGTGCACTTGATAAAAATACACAATTGCAGCCAAAACCTTTGAATGACTAAGCGCATTGGCTGCCGTTGGGGATTGCGTGCGAGGTTGAACCCCAGCTGAAGTCTGAAACGAACCTGACACAGATACATGAACGCGCCTCCATCCAGGATTGGCTGAATGAAGAGAAATCAAAACCACTGGGCGGTATTTTGTGGCAAATGATATTAGATGCAGGGACTTCAGTGAATCGACGCCCCTGTCCACATAGATCAGACCCTGAAGTCTAAAGAAGACATCATTAGGAGAAGACAGAGCTTGTCTATGTATAAGAGTTGTGTCACTGAGGCTGCAATGATTCCCAATGCTTTCTCACACAATTGTTGATAAGATAATATTGTATCCGGTAACAAATACACAATTCCAGCTGGTAAGCACTATCAGGAACTGAAGTTTATAGCTAAACCATACTGCCAAAAGCTATAAACTTCAGTTCCTGATAGTAAAAACTAAATCACTGGGGGCTTCAGAAAGTCCAAGACCCTTCAATTTTGAAACAGTTTTAGATAGTGGAGGAGATTGTCCTCAGCTGTGGGGGAATAAGAGTCTGATAGAGTAACATTTGGTTGTGCTCAGACTCTGATACTCCGATGTAAAGATTCAGGATTCAAGAGTTTATTCCCCATAGGAGAAAAGTGGGGCCTACTCAATGCTAATGCTGTTATAGCAGCATCTGGAGTCTTGTAACTGGGGAGATATGTTATGGTGCTGGAAGGAAGATATCTGACCGAGAGAGAGATGAAGAGAAAGTTTCAGAGTAGTGTACTTACAAGGTATTAGTGTAATCAATTGTTGTTTTTTGTTCAGTAGATTCATTCATTCGCATTGTATCTCTGTTGCTACACAGACACTCACTACTTCTGCATAGATTATTGATAATGAGTAGGGGAGAAGCTCATTACACAGAAATCCTGAGACTCCACTGTCGAGGCACTGACACACACACACACACACACACTAACACACATTGATGATGATTTGATGTGAAAATGTTAATCTATTATCTTGATGCGCTGACAATGTTGTTCTTTACTTTCTTTCCAATAAAGCACATTGAATTGGCCGAGAGAGAAAGATGTTTGTGAGTTGAGGTTAAGAATATATTTTTTCCAAAGGAGACCTGGCCAAGAAAGCCGCATCAAGACAAAAACAAAAGTTGTCGACCAACAACATACAGCAATGTGTAAAGTCAGATTACAGTCAACATCACATAAAAGAAAGAGCAAGGTAAAGCAAAGTATAAAATCAAAATACAAGCAAAGTCAGGGAAAACAGAGAACAAAGTAAAATTGTCTTTATAAGCGCTCTGAAAGACCTAGTGTCTTTCGGAGCGATTTTAATTTGTATGAACCAGCAGGCTCATGGGGCCAAACCTATGCAACTCTGAACCAAACAAAGCAAAGACCACTCCTTACTGAATCTGCCACAATTCATATTCGCTCAGGCTCTGTTTGCTATGTTTTCCAAGCACTCAGGCAGCCTCTTAATCTTTCCAATTCCAACTGGCAAAAATTTCAAGGCATTGTCAACATCAAGACGACTGAAGAGTAAATTATCGCTGCATTAGGCCCGTTTGAAAAAGGAGAATGTAGCAGTTGACATCTCATTGTTCGGGGTAGATGATGTGAATTTAGGGATGACGGGAACAATACAGTCAACCCTGTTTTTTTATTTCTCATGAGAGAAGAGTCCATTGTCTGTACTTTTTGTTTGAATTTACTAGCCAGTTAACTGGGGAAAATAAGAGACAGCCAAGACGAGGTCACAACCTAATAGCAATAATGGCAATGGAAAACTGTACTAAGCATTGCTACCTTCAAGTGCTCATCGTGAGCTCCTATTTCCAAGGTTAGGAAGTCATAAAAAAAGAGGTTTTGGTTGAAAATAATCGCAAAATGGACCCTTTGACAAAAGTAGTTTTATGTGGCTGCCATTTCATTTCTTGATTTTATTAAATCAAGCGGCACTTTGTCATGTAACTGACATGTAACTGATGTTTTGTTATGAATTTATTATATGGCTTCCATGCTCTTCGCCCCCGAAAACGTCACACATGAAGCATCACGTTAGTTCAGGCAGGACACGGACATCACGCGTGCCTCTCATCTACCAGCTTGCTGGTGTTGCATGTAAGAAAATTACATGCAACAGGGTGCGAATATACGGTGAGAAACTAAATTGAATTTGAATAACTACCGCTAACTAAACAAACCACTCATTTCTAATACAGACAATGAATTCTCAGTTTAGATTACAGGCGATCTGTAGTCCCGCCCTGTTTCAACCGCTAAACCAATTAAATCGTCAGTGGGCGGGATTACAGGTTCGCTAAACCAATGAAATCATCAATGGGCCGGATTACAGGTTCGATCTGTAGCCCCGCCCCGTTCCACAGGCTGCAGCTGGGTATGCTTGGATTTCATCGCAAGCAATGACGTCACGCGCCGATAACGATGCCGGGAGTTGTAGTTCCCATTGCTCCATTTCACCTAAGATGAGTATTTGCATTGAATATTTGCTCTTATCATGGTGCAAGCATGCATCATTATGGCTGGCATTCAGTGTTGCTGTGTATTTAAGCATAATGCTGACATGCTGCTGGTTAGCTGGGCTTGTAAGCTTGTAACTACAATTGCTTGTTGTTTTACATGGGTCAGAAATAATTAAATGCAGCTAATTTTAGTGAGAAGCAATTTTGTTTTGGGGGATTTATTGCGCTCCACAAATAATCTCTCCCTTATATTCGACTGGAATCTTGATATTGTCTCAGCTCAAAGCCATGAGTGCATATAGCCTAATTGATACATATTGCTGTTGTCAATAAATTGCATATGACATAAGACGTGGTGCATAAGGTGGTTGACTGGGTTCACTTACACTGACTCTATTATATATTTCCCTTGTTTCTAGACTCTGCAGCTTGCATTATATTTTGCCTATGATTCACTGGACCAACCTTAGGTTTGTCTAATTGCAGAATGACCTCTTACAGGAGGCATGCTTGTATCTTTTCCCTGTTAAGTCTAACTTCCAACTTAACAGAGGTCAGCAACAGGCTGTTGCTTCACATGGATTACTCACATAACAGTAGAATGAGGATCAGGATGCATGCTTGTATCCTCATATAGGCTTGTCTGGTGCCACTGCTTGAGGTCTGCAACAAGCTTTTGCTACACATTGATCTTTCTATTACTGATCAGCCGGTAACTTACTAAGAATTGGCTGCACCAGTTATGTTTGGCATATGGTTCTGTGGTTTGGGGGATTTGCATGGCGCCCCTGCTATACCTTCAGCATGCTTGCTGAGTAAGCAGGGCGCTGCTAGAGCAGAGCCATTATCGCCAAACATAAATGTATTACCATTTGTTGTAATAAGTGGTTTTATCTTGTGACTAAAGTGTTCCTGACTGAACTTAGCAACTTGGGTATCATGGAAAATTCCCATTTTCCCAGTTGTGCTTACCACTTTGTTCTTGTACACTCAAGCAAATTCTATATTTCCGACAGCAGACAATGGCATCATATTATCACTATAAAGACATGCTCCTCACAAATAAATTCACAGGTTTGACATGTCCAACGCAGTCTATTAAAATGATAACAGCGAGAAAATTATGGCACAAGTCTCTTGAGGCAAAGTGAGATTTATGGCGTATAAACCCCATTTTCCTTGGCATAACTCACTTCACTGGCAAATCAAACCGTCTACGTTTCCTTTGGAAGCACATTTCACAAAGTTCACAAAAGCACAAACGCGAGACACGGGCCCAATGTATAGACAGATATCAGAAAAGCTTGACGAATCATACAAAGGAAACATATTTTTAAAAACTCCACATTGTGCTTACTTTATACAGCACGTTATTCTACTGATGTAAGTGTTTTATGTTGTGTTGTTCCATTAAGTTTATGAGGAAGAAAAGCTTTTCCTTGCCTTACAGAAACAAGACCAGATCCCTTACTCTAGCCCTTGAACTTTACAACCATCAGTAGTGAGGAGAACTGGAGCATGTGTGTGTGTGTGTGTGTGTGTGTGTGTGTGTTACTGTGAGTAATATGTTCCCTCAGAGTACCAGCCAGGGTTTGAGAACTGGTGTGTTTCCAGTTCTGCCTGTTTCGACCCGGCCTGTTTTCTACCACATTAAAACCGCAACTGGAGCATCCAGCTAGGGTTCAAGACAGCCAATATGAGTTTTTGAAGACCGATACATGCAATATATTTAAATTTGACCATTCTCATGCCAAAAATGTTGTATTCAGTACTCAGTGTTTTCCCTCTGAAACAGCATTTAGACCATCATGGGACACTAAAACTCTCCATTGAAAGCCAGACTAATGAAATCCTCGGTGGGTCAGCAGCTCCTTTAGGCAGATTTTGATTTCTTTGGTCAGAAAATAACATATTCAGACATACTTGTGTGATCAAAATGGCACATTAGAAGGCTGATATCGGATTTTAATAAAAGGCCAGTATCGCCAAACTGATATGTGAGTCTAACTCTACTTCTAACATTCCCGGTTGGACTGACAACGTAACATAACAAAGAGCAACAGGCAGGGAAGTTTGACATCTTGAAAGCAGCGTGAAACACAACGCGCACGTGTCTCGCACAGGACGGAAAAGGAGGTGTGCGCGGGGAGCGTGCGCGTGGGGCCCGGGGCGGTAGCCAGGTTCCAGTGTTGTTGTACATGAACCCCAGCTGTTCCTGCGGGCCTCCCGGGGGTTTACTTTAATGGACACGGACCTTTAAACTGTTTACTCTGCGTCTCAACGCGCGTTTTACGGCGCTGTTTGCAGGCCGCGCTCCCTCCGCTCTCCGTCCGAATTTATGACACATTGCAATTGTTTTTCGCAAATGTGTTTTCGAACATCAACACATTGGCAACGTCCAGGGAGAGCTTAAAGAGGAGAAAGAGATTCGGTTTAACAGGCTGGTTTTGTGGACTGAAAGGCTGCTTGTTTAACCTGCTTGCAAGTCCCAAATGAGCCATATTTTTTTTAGAAATGCTGAAAACGTACCAAAAATTGTCCAACAAAAGTCAGCCAATCCCGGAGTCTGTTGAAGGCCACTTTTTCTATCTTCTGTCACTGATTCTCCTGCGTCTCCTCGCTGATTATGGGGCCAGACAAACTCTTCTCTTTTGTTTCTAGCGATGGGAGATGGAAGTAATGATTCACCTATGCAAACTGAACTGAAACGGGCTACTATTCGATTCAATGGAATTCCCCTGTAAGAAACTGAGCTTACAAGACCGAGCTGCATGAACAATGGGTTAACACTAGAGAAGAAAGAACCCAACATGACAAGGACGTGCAGGAGGTGGAAGTTCAAGCACAACATTTTCACAATATGTCTTGGTACGGTTAAAATTCCTATTAAACCAGCTTTGGAAACTGTTTTGAACTGATATCAGAAAGATATTTAGGTCCTTATTTTGCGGTAGGTAGATGAAGATAGCAGCTATGGACGACTACGGACGTCTGCTCTACTTTCATTTTTTAACAATAGAAGTCTTGATAAGAAGTCTTCATGAGGTGCTGGACCAAAAACAAAAACTGTAAGAGATAAATACAAACTATAAGAGATCTATAAGAGATGTTCATCACCAACTGCAAGTGCAAATTGCATCAGTTGTAAGACTAATTCGACATGGCTGCGCCCTCAAGTGACCTTTATAATTGGAGCGTTCTCTGAAGTGCGATTTGGGTGCAATCTTGATTTTCATGGCCTTGTCTACAAAAAATATTATGTGGGCAAAATAATGATATTTACAATACAACTTACATATACACGACAGGCACAAAGAGCCTTTGTTTTTTGACCGGCGCTATCAGGCTGCTTTCCACCCATTACACACAGGTTAGTAAAAAGCATGGTTTTCTGATTTGGTCATTTTAGTGATAAAACATGCTCTTCCCTGTGCAAACCTGTAATGAGTCTGGGCCTGGGTTCAAAGACGTTATGAATCAGAAAAAAAGAGACTAACCCAGCAAAACACTCATTTGAATTCCAGATTGTTTTCAACTGTTGCTAAATTGAATCCTGTGAATAACTGTGGCATGCAAACTAGACTGCCAGCAGCGATGATGTTAGTCACTGCTGATGTCTGGAGTTTGTCCCCTGGAACCAAGGAGTGTTTTCACCAATTTTCCAGACTTATTGGTAACAACTCTGCCTGGACGGAGGCTGTGAATGATGTAATTGTGATTGGTGAATGAATTGAAAGCAAGAGAGTGAGAGAGAAAAGCATAAGAGAGGGAGAGAGAGAGAGAGATGGATATGACCTCTGAGACTCTTACTTGACGACATCTGGCTCACATGACTTTCCCTATAAAAACAGAATATTAATCCCTGCAGCATTTTGGAGCACTTCCATCCACTTCCAGCAGACAATTTCAATTTCACCATGGGTACGTGCTGCTGGCAGACAGACAAAAGCTCCGATTTCTTGCTTTAATTGAGATGTCATTGATTTTATTCAAGACATGGCCACTGATCTCGGGCAGCCCAATGCTTAAAACCTGGATATGTATCAGAATTGTCACAGTGTTAGTACTGAGGTGTATTAAACAAGGCGCTGGAGTGGGAACTAAGATGCCATGCCATTACCTGAAACTGACCATGATATTCAATGAATCGTGAACCCCATATCGCGTATCGAATCGTATCTTGAGATAAATATATCGTCCCAAACCTATAAAAGAGTAATTGAAAAGTGGTTCAAAAAGGAATATTCGTACACTTGGATTAGAGCTCTTCTCTTAATGAGCTCCTTTTTGATGAAGACCTTAAACAAAACAACACTCTTAGGTTTTGCCTGGCGAAGACCGTAGGGTCATAATGGAGAGCAAAGACCAAGCAAAAGTAGCCAGAAATCTATTTGGAAGCCATATCTAAAGAAAAGAAATAGCATCAGTGGAACATTTAGGACCAATGTTCCCTCTAATCTGATAGTTTCATGAATAATTTATCACATTGCTCCACTTTATTTCCAGAAATTTAGTGCATATAAGCAAGTTTGGAAGTCTGGGTGGCAAATGATATTAGATACCAGGACTTAGGGTTTAGTGAATTTTGTGTGTGTATATGTGTGTGTGTGTGTGTCTGTCCTCTCCTACCCTGTCCGAAGCGTCCAGTCTTGTGAACCTCGGCGGCCCCTCGGTATCCCAGCATCCTGCAGACCACGTCTCCGTCCTTTTTATCCCAGACGTCGTCGCACACCGTCCCCCAGCGCCGCTCGTGGTGGACCTCCACGCGACCCTCGTGGGGACCCGACCCGTTCACCAGCCGCACCAGGGTCTCGTCCACTGGAACACACACACACACACACACATGAACAGTCTGTATACAAATATAAATATGAATTGGCACAGATGCTCAAATCCAAATAACCACACACACATAGTTTGTGTACTTGCATTTGTTTGCAGGAAAAAAAAATTGTGCATCTATTGAAAGTTCCATGCATACATATAAATGCTCCAGTGAAGAGCATCATAAACAAGTAAGTAAGCAAGTATGCACAAAAAACAGAGTATTCATCACTTATGCCAACATCATTATATTGAGGAAACACATGGCTTTTTTTTCGAGCCAGTATTTACTGGCATGACTTTGAACTCATGCTAAGTAGATTATTTTTCTTGAGAGTGTTTATGAGTTTAATGAAGCCTTGTAGATCTTAACCAAAACGAAAACAAACTTCGATGAATAGGCTGCTTTCAACACACTGTAGTAAAAAAATTTCCATAAACCACGGAAATTGTCTTTGATTCTACGAGAGGGAATAAATAAAATTACACCGTGAGTTGAGGGACTTTTTCTTCCTTCCTCGTTTTTGAACTGCTTCGTAAAAAAAGTAGGGCGGTTAGTCGACTTGGCGATTGAAGTTCTGTCCAAAAGTAATTTTTCAGTGATTGCTGACCATCATTTAAGCATCATGACATATAGTCTGGCAATAGTCTGACAGCGTGCTAGTGGAAGAGTTTTGAAATTCATAACTTCCTTCGCTGGAACATCAACATATGCATCTGCAAGCTTTTATCCACTCACCTTATTAGGAAGCTAAAAACAAGCAGCTGTATATGGATGCCAAGGAGAGGAGAAGAGAGGAGAAGAGAAGGGAAGGGAAGAGAAGAAGAGACTTCATGAGAAGAGATGAGAAGGTATGAGAAGAGGCATGATGAGAAGAGATGAGACAAGAAGAGATGAGAAAAGAAGATATGAGAAGAGAAGAGATGAAAAGGTGACAAGAGATGAGAAAAGAGATGAGACAAGAAGAGAGAAGATATAAGAAGAGGTAAGAAGAGAAGATGAGGAGGTGAAAAGAGATGAGAAGAGGCGAGAAAAGAAAAAAATGACAAGAGATGAAGAGAGACATGAGAAGAGATGAGAAGAGGCAAGAAGAGAAGAGATGAGATAAGAAGAGATGAGAAGAGATGAAAAGATGACACGGGATGAGAAAAGAAAAGAGACACGAAGAGACGAAGAGAGACATTATGAGAATAGATGAGAATATACGAGAGGAAAGAACAGATGAGACAAGAAGAGAGACATGAAAAGAGATGAGAAAAGAAGAGATGAAAAGAGATGAGACGAGAGGTGAAATGGGAACAGATGAGATGAGAAGACAAGATGAGATAAGAGATGAAAAGAGATGAGACAAGAATAAATTAAGAGAAGAGATAGGAAAAGTGGCGATGAGAAGAGATAAGAAAAGATCAAATGAGATGAGAGGAAATAAGAAGAGATTAAAAATTAGAAAAGATAGAAAAAGGAAGAGATGAGAAGAATTGAGAAAAGACGAGATAAAATGCAATATTGATTTGATTGACTGATTGATGCCCAGCCCTGATGGCCTTACAAGACACTATTTTCCAATGAGATGAGATGAGACGAGATGAGGAGAGACATCATGAGAAGAGATGAGAAGAGGCAAGAAGAGATGAGATAAAAAGAGATGAGAAGAGATGAGAAAAGAGGAGATGAGACAAAAAGAGATTAAGAGAAGCGATAAGAAAAGTGGAGATGAGAAGAAATAAGAAAAGATCAAATGAGATGAGAAGAGATAAAAAAAGATGAGAAAATAGACAAAAAGAGAATAAAAGATAGGAAGAGATGAGAAAATTAGATGCAATGAGAAGAGAAGAGAAGAGAAGAGAAGAGAAGAGAAGAGAAGAGAAGAGAAGAGAAGAGACAAGACGAGACAAGATTTCGGGAAGACGTAACAGAAACCGAAACGCTGGGGGCGTTTAGGATGTCCGGGAACTGAGATGTTTAGTGAGCGGTTTAGATGTGCAGCAGATGCTTGGGACCCGGGTCAGGGTCTAGCCTGGCTTGACTTGACGCAGCACGGCACGGCACGGCCCGGCACGGCCCGTCTCGGGGCCATGTGGCCGGCCCCTCTGCTGATGAGAAGCAGCTGTTGGACTGGACGGAGTTGGTGAGCGATTACTATAGGCTGAACAAACTTCTCTCCGCTCAGTGAAAAACCTCTGGCAGCGAGAGGCTTCGATGCTGCTGGTGCTGCGTTAGGTCCAACAGCTGCTTCAGTCCGAGGTTAAATCCCTGCTACACAGAAAGGGCCATCTAGGTGCTAATACTTCTTGGTACTATGAATATTTGATTTGCATGTATTTGGTATTGATGGAAAGATCAACATTCTTTTGTGGTGTTTCACTACCAAAGGAATTTTCTACTCTCCTACTATACTTCTACTGCTAATAGGGATGGGACGATATATCGAAATTGACTATATCGCGATACAAAAATGTGACAATAGGGCAGAAAAATTACTCGCAATATTGGCTGCATTTTATTCTGCTGTAGTAATCACAAATGAGCTATTGCTATTCAACCAGGACTGATACATACCCTCTGCGCAATACACTTGTCACTTTTATGTACATAGATCTCACTTTACATATGTATACTGCTCTATATTCTATTCTATATTCTATATTTTTTTCTTTTTTTTACTGCTGAGCTGACCTGACTCTCGCCCAGCCCTTTTCATTGTGACTAATGAAAAACGAAACAAAACTTGATTTCACAAGCTCTCCATCCAAATTATATTATTTACAATTTGTAGTGACATATTTAAATTGTTGTTTACATTCTAGCAAGCCAATGCAATCGCTAGAAAGATTTGAGTCTCAGAAATAAACCGAATTCTCCACAGTCAGACTTTGTTGTCATTGAACTTCTTGTGGTTGTAGTGAATCGTGAACGTCATATCGAATTGTATCATGGGATATACGGCATATCGACCCATCCCTAATTATTACAGTCTTTGGTGTGACCCAGATTGCTTGGAGTTTGGGTTGCGGTGTCTTGCTGAGGGGCACTAGGCTCATCCAAGAGGCTCTTCACAGAATGAGGATCAGGTGTGTGTGTTTAGTAGTTGTAGTTGAGTCACAGTAGTAGGCGAAATACAGTTTCATGGATCCACACAATACGTCTCGTATTCCTGAAACTATGCAGCAGCTGTACTCATATAAATGACTTGATTTATCACCTTGCGGGACGCATAGAGGAAATGAGAAGGAGACGTAAACACACACACACACACACACATATACACACACACAACACGAGTTCAGCTCCAGTATTTTGGACGGCTGGTCGGTGTTAAGATATGCGCGCTGACTGAGACACTGATGACAAAGTACTGGAGAGTTAGGCCAGACACATTATCTAGACAGGATATTAGCCTCATCAGACCATCATAAATTTTAACTGTGTACCATTTACCTCTCATTATACAGCAAAGTACTCGGTACTCACTAGCCCATCATAATTTAATATCTACCATAACATTATACTGTCATATCTGCCACAGATATTCGTATCGTATCCTCATAACACACCGGCAGCAGAAATTAGATCTATTTTTCAACCTCCTGCGGTATGCTGCTCTTTTTTTTTCAGACGGTACTGGAAAGATAGGGAGGAAAGAGAGGAAAGAACAAGGTGTCAGCAGAAGTGTATGATGGGTTTTGAACTAGGGATGAGCAGTTGAATCTTCAATTACATGAAATGGATGTTGAAAGTCCATGGTTGGAACTGAGTAAGCTGTATGACAGGTTCATTGAGACGAAGCTGGCATGAAGATGGAGAGCTCTGCCTTGAAAGCTCCACAGTGATGAACGCTCTTTTAGAGGAGAACTCCTGTTCTAAACGAGATGCTTTACCATCCAACAGCCACTGTGAAGCATTAAGCACCAACAGCATTGTTTTCCTTCACAAGAACTAGGCTCAAATGTAGGAAAATAGGGCTGATTTCTTTCATTTCTGAAGACAACAGGACGGCAAAAACTGAATATTTTTCTTTGAAATTTGGCACAGGCATTCTTGGACATCTAATACGCCTTGTGCATTTACTGGACAGGTATAGCACAGTACAGGGACACCTACTGTACACAAGGTACAGTAGGTGGCCCTCATAAAGCACTACAACTACACCATTCCTCTCAAGGTCCCGGCTAATCAGCACCAGTTGGGTTAAACCGCAACGATCTAGAACCGGTTCCTTTTGTGCCCCTACTCAACATCTACAGGTGGGAATCGCAACTAAATGTCCAATTGTGGTAAATGTGCAATGAGCTGTGAGGTCTGTATGTGTGTGTGTGTGTGTGTGTGTGTGCACATGCTAGGATTTGACTGATATGGATTTTTGAATATGGATTGAAGCTGCCGAAAGCCAATATTAATACCGATATTGCTTATTGTTAAAATCGATTATTTTCGCGCCAAAAAAATCCCAAAAAGTTGGAAGTATTCAGTGTTTCCCCCAGAATTTTATTCTTGGAAAACTTATTGCATTATACGATATATATGTAATCAAACTGCATCATATCCACCATATTACTGACTGTCTGATATTTGATTTTTAACAAAAGACGATTCTCAGCCCCATATATCGGTCTGACCCTAGTGTGCACATGCTTGAATATCCCCGGAGACTTGATTCAACACTTTCTCACATCTGTCTCTCTCTCTCTCTCTCTCCCTTCATTCCTTCCCTCGCTCCAAAGTGCCTGAGGCTCCCCACCGTGCAAACGAAAGACTCTTGGGAGCAGAGGAGGAGGAAGGAGAGGAGAGGAAAGGCTCTGTATGACGGCAGCATGCGTAGATGTTAGTCCTGGGGAATAATCAGAACCATACAGCCATAGTTCACAGGCATTCATATCTCTGCCATGGAGAACCTGCACTATGATATATGTGAATTATGCTGAATTATGTTCTCTCTGGTGGAAGTGCGCTTGATTTATCTTGCCAGAAAATCAGGTAGTAATCAGGCGGATGCATGACTAGAGAGTTAAGGTAAATCAATCACTTTATTCTACTACAATATAGCCCAAGGCTGTTGGATGGCTGGGGAGCTTTAACACTGCAATTTCTCAAACATAGAGACAAGAGTTGGACCATGGGAATACTAGTTCCTCTTCCAAGAGCCTTAGATAGCCTCACAAAATGAGACATCAAAGCTACACCTACTCTTACAAACTGAATCCTTGCACAAAATTAAATTATGGTACTTTTTTTAAATGGTAGTCAGTAAGATGAGTCATTGGTGGAGAAAATGTCAACACTTTTAAATGACACATGATGATTTGGATTTAGCAAAATGGATCTATAGAATAGAACTTTTCATTTATTCACAAAAGGAAGCATGCATTGACAAACACTCAGAAGACATGCATACATTCAAGCAAGTTAGTATGTATATAGGCACAAATGTAAGTACACACACACACACACATACACACACACACACACGCACATACAGGGTATCTGCGGGTTTAAGAAAGCCAAATTTAAGACTTTTTAAGACCTTTATAACACTACATGGAATTTAACTTAAACCATCTTAAAAACCCAAATAGATGAACAGAGCTGGCAAAACGAGCCTATTTCTGATTGGGCATAGATGATAAAAGTTGTGTCCAACATGTTTATCATATTGTATTAACTCAGTTCTGTGTGGGTCTGAACGTGCCTGTGGGTCAAAGTTACTATGAATCATAAGAGCAAATTAAGTAACAAAACATCAATACATACATACAAACATAAATATCACTAAATGTCAACAACCTGTCAATACCACTTTCTAATTTCATATTTGCATGGTAAGTATAGATAGTTTAAGACTTTTTCAAACTTTTTAAGGAGCGGCAGATACCCTGACATACAAACACACTCTCAGACACACAAAAGCGTGTGCACAAATACAAACATAGCCACAGAGAGAAGAGCAGGCAACAGAAAATAATACTTCTTTGAGAGATGATGCAAAAAGACAAATCCAGCAGGGAGCCTGGTCTCTAATTGATCCTGTCTCTCCACAGTCTGACAGTTTTCACATTCACTTCAGACCGCCAGCAAAGCACTCCACACTGAAACCAGAAACACTCCCTAATTTGGACGTACTGCTCTGAAAAACCTGACCCTGTACCCTTTCTGTAAAAGTGGAGAAATTAATGTGAAATGCATGTGAAATGATGACTGTTTCTGTCCTGAGACAACTAGATGAATGAGCTCCAAGTGCTGGTCGTCGTCCAAGTGGTTCAGGCCTCGCAGGCCAGCGGCGCTACAGCATCATATTGTCAATACCTGAAGAAGGCCAGAACGCTGAGTGATATTACTAATGTTTATCTGGCAGGCGGGGAGGATCTGGACCGGACCGGACCGGACTGGGCCGGACTGCGTGGCATCCGGACAACAGCTAACTAGCTCAGTCTGTTCACAACACGTTCCCCTGGAAAGTCAGATTTTCTTTTCTTTCGCATTGTCTGCCATCCTGGTCTTTTCTGCTCTGTTTTGTTTGGGTCCTTTCTTTGTTTCTTTTTTTGGGGTTTTCTGTATTTGTTTGTTTCTAATTTGGCTTTTGGCCGATGTACATGCAAACTCAAATTTTGGCATGCATATGAGAATATTCTACAACATAAATTAACTTCACATTGAGTTCCCAAATGGCTAAAGAGCGCGCGTGTGTGTGTACGCCCAATCAGAGTTAGATTAGATTAAATGAAACTTTAATGAACCCTGTGGGGAAATGGGGTGATTGCAAAAGAAAAGAGAACGAGGATACAGTAAAAGAAAAAAGGATACGTATAAGAATAGAACAAATGTGGGGTATTAAACACAATAACCGACAATTACAACACTAGAATGTAGTATAGTAGAACTACAAGCATGAAAAGTAGGAAAATATATTAATTACAGCGTGTATGCAGGGTCTGCAAGATAACAGCAGTAGAAGAAGTATGAAAAATATATATAATATATGTAAATTGTATGCAAAATGTGTGAATCTGTAGCTGCCTGCCTTTACTTGACAATATGCAACTCTCATTCTGTCCCTGGTGCTGGAGGGTTGACACCAAAATAGAGCCGACAGCTTCTGGTGGGTCTCCACATGAAAGAATAACAGTATATTTTCACGAGCCGGAGTCCCAGGGCGAAAGTAAAATCCTCATTAGTGTCCGGGGCTGAAGACGTTTAAGAACCCCCCCCCCCCCCCCCCGCCGCACCCTGTTAGGATCCCTGTAGCTGGAGCGCGCCGCTGTAAAAACAACCTGTCAGACCTTAAACCCACTACACTTTCTGCTGCACCCGAGGGATTCACTATCAAACTGTCAGTTGCCTCCGCTCTGACGGCCAGAGGTGTGTGTGTGTGTGTATGCATCACCTTCACTCTCGCTTGCTATATTTCCATTCAAATGTCAAGGGAATATTACACACAATTTTGAAATGTTCCCAAATGAAATGCAATGCAAAAATGGCTTTCAAAAATTGATTAGTACTGGGCAAGCTGCTGTTCTTTAGCGTCAGCTAATGTTGGACATATTTCATCCTTTCATCCCAAAATGAAGACAAAGAATACACCGAGTGATATTCTAATGATATTCTATACTAACGGTCATACAACCGCAATGGAGACTTGCACATGGGAGAAGCAGCATGCACAAATGCATTTCCATTGCAATTTATTATTAACAAAAAACAAGCAAGCATAAAAACATTTTTGTTATATTGAGGAAATTGCTTTTAAGACATTAGTCCCATTGGCCAACTTACTTGTAATGAGAACATAGACACCAAAATCATCCATATGTACCTGGTAGATCTTTGGCTCTGCTGCTCCATGCTAACACTTTATCATACACTATGTTGTGTGATAGTAGACTCCATGCTAACGCTTTATCGTACACTATGCTGAGTGATAGTAGACTCCATGCTAACGCTTTATCATACACTATGTTGAGTGATACTAGGCTCCATGCTAACGCTTTATCGTACACTATATTGAGTGATAGTAGACTCCATGCTAACACTTTAGCATACACTATGTTGTGTGATAGTTGGCGACTAGCAATATCTCAAAAACGAGAAAATGAGGACCTGTAGCAGCTATCAAATCTCTGATGCTCTATATCTCACAACTGCACTCTAACCAGAACCTTATAATTCCAAGCTCACAAAATGGTAAGTAATTTAAATGATGTACAGCGATTTATGATAGTTTTGTGTAGTAGAAATGTGCCGGAAATATGACATAAAAATAACATGCTAGTTTGAACTAGCAGCTATACTTTCCCTGTTTACTAAGGAAGTGAAGGTAGTGGGAGATAGAGACTGTGTACTGCTAAAAATCACTGCACAGCGGATGAATACGTGGTTCCTCACCTGAAATAGTTCCAAAAATAAACCACAAACAACATTTTATTACTAACAGGTCAGTCTTCTTACCTTGAATAATGCTAGTTGCCCACTATGATCTACTGGGGACACATGGATGATTTTGGTGTCTATGTTCTCATCACTTAAGTTCCTTGTGGCTGATGTCTATCTTTCAATTTTTACTCCTCCATCCCTTTCCCTCTCTATTCTCTCTTAAAGTGTGTGTTGCCTGTGGCCGCATAGAAGAGACTTTACTGTGAACTGAACGAACATCAGTCCAGATAAGGAAGAGGGAAATGGTCCGACACAGACCAAAGGCCTCTCTCTCTCTCTCTCTCTCTCTCTCACACACACACACACACAAATCATCTACAATCTGGGGTCCATTTAGTTGCTTTTCTGGAAAATACTCAAACTCAGACTCAAAGTCCTGAACGGCCAGATTCAGTTTGTGTTAACACCCAGCATGTGTCCACACACTGGCACTTTCCCACAGACAGAACATCAATAGTCCGGGGGTCTCTCTGCTGCTTGTGCTGGGAAACGCTCATACAGGTATGTTCTGCATGCTTTGAAGAGTAAAAGGATCCGAGTCATGCATCATACATCAGAAGTCAGCCGCACTGGGCTTGTGACAGTCCACGACACGGGGATTCAATATTTCTAACACCCAGCCGCATGTGGTCTCTCTCTCACACACACACACACACACTCCGAAACACCAAACCTCAATCCCTTGTAAATGATGATTTGCGAGTGGAGAAGCGAGCTTTCCCGCTGCTCTAATGGGGGGGGGGGGAAATGGGATTCAGATGGCCGAGGGCTTGTCGTTTTCCACATGAACGCCACTCCATATCTCATCGCATGAAAACGGGCGATGATGATGATAATGATGTAACAGAGGAAGAATAACATTTGTGGCCGCGGGGGAAAAGGAATGACGGTGGGTTGCTTTTTCTTTTCCTCCACCTGACAGCAGATTGGTGGGTTTTTTATTGGGTATCGTCTTACCACTACGAGTTCACACACACACACACACACACACACACACACACAATGGTTTTGAAATCCTTTTGATGTACAGTGAACCATGTGGTTACTCATTGTGCAGCAGATCTACTGATCCTTTAAACCTCCCATGGCTCTGTGTATATATCAGGAGGGGCAGAGATACATTAGGCCCATAAACTCCTCAGCCCATAAATTCTGTATCACCGACTGTCAGTTTCAGCTCATATCCACTAATGTCTGTGTCTGTAGATTATAGAAATAATACCAAGGAGTGCATTCTTCACTGTTATTATGCAGCAAGCAACATAGCAACAACACAGCATTGGCCTTTGCCCACTAAGTGTGGGCTTGTTGCAGCTTTACTGTATACTCCAAAGGGAATAAAGAGGATTAAATCAGTCAGTAAGCAGTAAACATTGGCATTGCTCTTAAAATATCACTATCAAAATTTCTATTGGAGCCAAAAAACTGTCTCAACAGCTCAACACAGCTACTCAGTCCAGTTTTTTTTTACATTTTGTACAGAGTTTCAGTTTGATGACAGAAAGGAAAGATATCTGCCATTGGTTCAGATCGGTCTGGTTTCTGTCAAAATGTATATGAGATTTCAGGAAAAAGCAGGCCTCTGTCTTTTCATATCTGTGAGCAGAGCTGAGCAGACCTAGGTCAAAATCTATATCAATATGGTTTAATTATTTGTGTATCATTTCAAAAGTATTGTTCTAACTTCACTTATTAGTCCTTGGCAGCAGTAATTCAAAAATGAGAATAACTGTTGTTTTCTCTCCTATGAATGATCAGGGAAACCACACTGATGTTCAGTGTTCTCGTCCTTTGGCTTGATAAAATCAAAGTAGTGGGAATACTATTTTGGATTTTTTTTATTGTTATTGCAATATTATAACAATGAAATAGTAATTCTTTACACTCCTCATCACTGGGGAAAGTGATAATATTACTGTAGCACTGCACAACACTTTTGGAATCAAGTACCCTGCATGTTTATCCAGATGTATTTGACAACCAGTCTGCAGGTCTGGAGCTAAACTCTATGCTTGCTGTGATCAAGTCTATAAAACACTTCATTTCCATCTTTGATGTTCTGGCAGACCCTGTTCACTACTGTTTAATGGTATGGGATTTACTGACTGTGTTTACTAGTCTGTGTGTATGTGTGTGTGTGTGGTGAAAGCTTCCAGCTACTGATGTCAGTAGCACAGCCTAATGAAGTCGCTAGACCAAAAGAGAAACTTGGCGTTTCAGAGCGTTCCACGCGTTATGTTAAAAAGTGTTGAGAATTAGGTGTCAAAAATCTCTCTCTCCAGCTCCTAGTGAAAACCTACTGGAAAGTCACATGCTTCATTTAACAAGATACATCAAAATTATATACAAGTGTCTGAGGAGGACTGAAAAATCGTCCCCTCTTTTATATTTTGGACCGAATGCTGCCAATCCTTTCTCCCCTCCTTCATCAGCAGCTGTTCAAATGTCCTCTCTCACCTGTTTTCTCTCCTCGGTCTCCTCGGTCGCCCTTCTCTCCCTTCATCCCTCTGTCTCCTCTGTCACCTATAAAGGAAAGAACGGACAGACCGACAGAATGAATAGCATATAGACGTAACAGGAGCAGCAATGAAATGCAATAAAAGTGTCAAAAAAGACTTCCTCCTACTTGTGAAAGACTGATATGGGTTTTTGAAGGCCAATACTGATAGTTGATATTTTGTGCTGATATTCAGAATCTTTAAATTTGGCCATTCTCTTGACAAAAAAATCCAAGTAATTACAGTAACACCATATTAGGATAGTCCAATGTTGATATTCAACTATCAGATGACAAAAAGAAGATGTTCAACAAAGGGTCATATGCCTATTTGCTGCATTTTTACAGACTATGTAACCCTAACACTGACCTTTGCCTAAGCCTATACCTAACCCTAACCCTAATCCTAGTTTAACCCCAGAAACTGAATATCTATAGACTACTTTTCACACTATTGTGAGTATATCCGATTTTAAATAAGCGGCCAATACTGGCAGACCCACATATCAGCTTAACCCTACTCATAACCAAAACTCAGATTCATCCCAGTGCAACCACAGACACACACACACATGTACACACACTAAAAATGGGATCATGGTTAGCGCACCGAGGCTTACCCGCCTCACTGATAATATACTACTGAGGATAAGAGGGGCGATCAACCAATAGTTAGAGTAACCTAACCCCCGAAAAGTGTGCACACGTGTGCGATTGAAGTCGAGCGCAGGAGCCTAGAAATAGCCTAAACACCCGGAGAGAAAAAAAAACCCTCAACCATCCACAAGTTTAATATTTCAACATTACCTCGCCCTCCCCTCCATTAACTCTTCACTCCTGTGTAATCTTTGGAAATTAAGATCAAGCCCCTAAAATAGCCGGCCCTGTAATTTGGGTGTTAGATGTAGAAATTAGAGGACAGCCCCCTTGTGTGTGGGCATTAATTCACCTCTGAAAGTTGTCTTTATATGGTTTTTTTTTCCTGCGAGTGAGGTAGGAGGAGAGCGAGGTAGGAAGAGAGACAGAGAGAGAGAGAGAGAGACAGTGTCAAGGTAATATCAGTATGTTAGACCAGTGATTCTCAACTTTTTTCATATCAAGGACCCCTAATATAGTCCACATTAGAGCCACAGACCCCCATTTCATGAGGTTTTGTTGTCATATTTTTATTGTCAGATATGATTTTCTCCGGAATTCCACGACTATCTGTATTGTGGGTAGGAGAGATAACAGAGAAACTACGATCAAAACAGTCATTCTTCTACATTCTCTAATTGAGTTCACTTCTTATAAATGAAAGAATGGTGAAGTTTAACACGTCATCAATTTGCTGGAGACCCCTGTAACTCCCAGAACCACTGTCATAGAGTCTCGATGTTTTGAGCGGTGGAAAAGCAATGCAAAAACCACTCGATGATTGGAAATGAAAAATCTCCTCGTTTGTGGTCTCACGGTCCCTCCCTCCAAACGGCAGCTTGGATACGGCCGTTCTTCGTTTTTGTTTTCGTTTCAAAACTACGTCTCTGTTCCAGGACCGGAGTCTCGTTTAGCGTCATATTGCGGGAACGCCAAATCTTCGGCCGGGACCGTTTCGGAAACCGCAGGGTCTGTTTTTGCCGTGCTAGCTATAAGAGGATCGGCTTCAAGTCGGCGTTTGCCCCACCTTTAATTTGCCTCCTTTTTTTCACATCCGAGACCGCGAGGGTGGATGCCAGCCGAGGTGGCACACAGTCCCCACCCGGTACGCCTAGAGTGTCTGTGTGTGTGTGTGTGTGTGTGTGTGTGTGTGTGCGTCCAAGTCTGAGGAATGGAGCTTGTGCTAATAGCCCGCCACATCCTGCCTGTGAAGTCCTCAGCTGTCGGTGTCACCAACGTTTGACCACATCCTCAACAACTGAAAAAAAAAAACCCAGGCACGTCGGTGAGCTACTGCTGAGCCACAGACTGATTTAAAGCAACACTGACTCATTTCGAGGTTTGAAATCCAAGGACTTCAATACCCAGAAATCACAGAAACCAAAAGAAAAACAGCTGAATACACTCCATCTAAACACAGAAACCATGTAGCTTCACACTGCTGTTTTTCCACAAGCTTTTCAGCATCTCTCCTCTCCCCGCACACGGCTTTGCTTTTACAGTTGAGCGAAACTGCCTCGCACACGCTGGCAGGTTATAAAAACCCTCGGGTGGGTTTTTCGAGTCCGAAGCCAGGCCCCGGATGGGTGAAAGCACTGAGACGTTGTTGGAAACGGCCAGAGTGTGGAAGGCCTGACGTCTTAGTTGTGGGTTGAAGTTGTGGGCTGGTAATCCTCAAGATCCTTGTTTTTTTTTCAGGTCTCCATCTTTGCTGTGGTGTTTTCTGCACTGCTCTTCCAAGAGATCAGCTGTCAATCAAACTGTGACGTCTTTTTCCTTGGATTTTCTGTTGATGAAGTTTGAATTTCTTTTCTTTGTCTGTTCAGCCACGGTGGCTATCGCTGCTCACCCAGTTCTTCTTCTTCTATTTATTCCAAACAAACCGGAAAACGAGCTATCAGACACCGGCTGTTTAGAACAGCAAATGTAAAAGCTTTCCTGAACTGGATATAGGTTGAATCACTATTGTGTTATAGCAATCAGCAAAATGGACAATTATTTATATGAAAATAAATCTTGCATATTATTACTTTAAACTCTCCAAAAGCCAATTCAAGTAGAGCTGCAGTGAAGTCTGGTGCAGAATGTGGAGCCGTGTTAGCCAAGCTGGATACATGCACGGACACACACACACACACACACACATGCATGCAGACAAGCATATGTACTCACATATAAACGCACACACACACACACACCCACACACACACCTAGGTCCAGTTTTTTGAGAGTTACGGGCCAATATAGAGACTGTGAGACTCCAATACCGGATATTTCAGCCAAACCCAACTCTGATCGGCAACAGCTGTTGGCCTAACACACACACGCGCACACACACACACAAATACAAATATAATAGGTCCGTTGTGGAGAAACAAATCCATGACAAATATGATAAGGCACTGCAGTGTTTCCAATGCCAGTGTGTTTCCAATATGAGTCTTTGTGTGTGTGTGTGTGTGTGTGTGAATGCCTGTTAGTGTTGGCATTGCCCAGTTGGTGATGCCAGAGGAGAAACATTCACACCCTAGAGGCTTATGTAGAAGTGGTGTTTGTCGGGATAGATGGATGGAGGGAAGAGGGGATGAGAGAGAGAGAGTGAGAAAAACTAGAATGGGTTTATGAATGGACGAGTGGACTGACCGGTGGATGGATGGGTAGATGAAATTCTGAATGGACACACAGTGATAGATACAATGGCTGAACAGATAACCACCAACAGAAAGTCAAACTGCATCAACAGAAACTGGACACACTGTTCGATTGACAGCTGATCTCAGTGCAGTGCAGAAACACCACAGCACCAAAGATGGAGACCAAATTTCAAGGATTACCACTAAACTATGCACCATCCCCCTGGAACCCCCTCAAGTCTTAAGTCTGGGTATGGGGTATGATGAAGAAATAAATACTGTTTTCCTCATATTGTATTATCATATTGTAGATTCTGTCCAGCAGCTGTTGTGCACATTTTGGTTCTTGAATTGTGCAAAAATGCAAATGTATTCTGCTTCCTCTACAGAGAACTTGCTGCGAAATAGCTGGTCTCTCTTCGTGAGCTTAACCTCATAACGAAGAATCTTGTGGCAGACTCTGTAAACGAATGCGTTTGCTTTGTTCAAGATTTCAGTGGGTTTGATCCATTTGGTTGTTGATTTGATTCGACTACCGCCTTATAGAGAAAATGTGGTAACACTTAAAGTGCATCGTGATGGATTAAAATCACCACGTATAAACATATAAATACATATATATATATTTTTTTATAATATCATCATCAGACAAACATCAAAGAAATACATTCACTTTAAGATCACGTTATTGTTGCCCCATAAAATATTCAACCCCTTCCACTTTTTCCAAATTGTGTTTATTATATCATGCTCTGATTATAATTACCACACACTCAGAATGTGCTTATAATGCACTTATGATGCCTTATGAGCCACTTCAGTTACCGGAAAATGTTACTTTGTTCTGTCTATGTGACTTTTGACTGTACTCTGACTTTATCCATTGTTATACGTTGTTGGTTTGCTACTTTTATGTTTGTCTTGATTCTGCTTTCTTGGCCAGGTCTCCCTTGAAAAAGAGATTCCTGATCTCAACAGGGCTAAATAAGAGATGAAGGCTTTTATATGAGCTTAAATCTACAATTATCTGTCTGAATTTCATTAGAGAAACATAGGGTAGTTTAATGACATAATGACATAATGTGTTGATTAATATACACACACACACACACTGACTGACATACCTTTAGGCCCAGCAGGTCCAGCGTCTCCTTTCTCTCCAATAGTCCCGTCGACCCCGATCGACCCTTTTATACCCCGAGGGCCCTGGATGCCTTTCTCTCCCATCAACCCTGTCACACACACACACACAGGCTTGATTTCAATAAACAGGGTATGTGGCCTGTGTTTATCTGGATGAAAACAACCTAATCCGACTGAGATCTCTCCAATAGTAAAACCTCTCTGGTCATAACATCCTGCAATCGTCACTCTTTATCTCAGCCATCGAAGACTCTCCCAGGCCCAAACTATGACATGTTATTGACATTGCCTTGACCACTGTGACCGCCGCCTGTTATAAGCTGAAATATTTTGAATTACTTTGGCGTGATTTGACAGTGAAGCTAATATTTAAACTAACCCGCAGTGATTTGACGAATCGAGAACGGCGCCCTCTTCCTGTTTTGTGCCGTAAAGCAATCCAGCAGATTTCCCGCCAAATCCGGCCCGGTGTCACACAAAGTTAAAAGCGATATAGAGGCCGATAAAGGCTGACAATCTTCTCAGCTATAGTCTTGTTTGTTTATGGGAACTATGCTAATGATCAATTGATGCTAAAATGCTAAACGTAGCACTGTTTAAAATGGTTATTGTACCCCAGTCTGCTCTGAGTGATTCCATTGTTTTGTCTACATTCACCCTGGATGAAATGATGGGACTGAAAGCATTAGAGGCAGAGACGTAAACTAAACCGATGGATGATGGATGATGTCATGTTCTCTGTGGCTTTCTGTGTCGACGTTTTTAATGGTAAAGACGTCCCGCCTCAATAATCCATTAGGAAAATTCTGTAAATCATTTCTTGGAAGCGGTATGTAAGCATTTTTGGCGTCCAGCGGGACAGTCCAACTGGATTATTCGATTCTGACGGGACAGGCCAAAAGGATCTTTTGAGCCCTCCTGGATATGAGGACGGATTCCTCTGGCTTGCATGGAAATCCAGTAACACTTTATTTACTTGAAGTGCATTGTGCTGCATTACAAGCAGATTATAGGCTCACTGGAAGCATAAATATAATAAATTTTTTACGATATAATCATCAGAAACACATCAGAAAATGCCATTCAATTTACTGTCATTAGTTATACAGCTTCCCTAAGTATGCACATTGTCATGCTCTGATTATAATAATTACCATGCACTCACAATGTGATTACAATGCACTTATGCACTTATACACACCACATGCACTGTAAAGTGTTCCCAAAAGGATTTTTTTTTTTATATTAAACCTAATATTTAATTCGTCAAACATGGTCAAAACATTTACTAAACATTCCATCCAAACACAGTGGTCTATGTATGCCTAAACTGACATATGCTTGTATTAAAAGTAGAAAAAAAAAAATCCTTTATTACTTTACCTAGTGCTTTTCTACAACACATGCACTCAAAAGACAAAGGAAGACTTGTTACTTTGAGCGTTGACATCTTTACTATTGGTTGCTTGTGATATTGGAGATGTAGGAATTAAAGGTTATTCTACTGTTGCACTCACTGCAAGATACTCTGGGTAAGAGTGTCAGCTAAATGCCTGAAATGCAAATGTAAAATGTTGTCATCGCGTGTCAGATACAGAACAATTGACCAGGAGATTTGTACATTATTAAAGCCTTGCTCTGTCTGAACCGTAACTGCGAGAGTTATAACAGTCTTTGTGTTTTCGTTAGTGTTGTGTTACATTACATTGAGCTGAATTGAATTTGATTTTTTGCCATGAAAAGTTAATGAAAATTTAAAGATACTGAATATTGGCACACAATGTTGCAGCTTCAATCCAAAAAATATCAGTATCAGCCTTCAAAAACACATACTGGTCGAACCCTACTGAGGAAGATAACCTGTTGTAATGAAAATATAACCCTAACCCTAACCCTAACCTCAGAAATGAGCATGCTCACTAAAGACAACAGGTTAATAAGAGCTGAACCCTGCTCCGTCTCTTGTTTTGGTCCTGGGCTTCTCATTCGGTTTGTTGTGTTTTCATTCTAAAGATTAAATGAGCCTTTTTTTTTTTTGTCTACTCTGCAGTTCGAAATTCCTTTTTCTTCACTTTTTCCTGGAACTATGACAGCGGGGGGTTTCATTTTCAGGAGGGGGGGGGGGGGACGGGGGGGGATAATGCTTCTTGGAAAAGTCATGTGAGAGTTACAGTACATCAGCTAGGGAATGTGGGATGGATGATGACAGAGGTGCAGCAAGTGTGTGTGTGTGTGTGGGGTAGGGGGTGAAGGGGGGGGGGGGAGATGGCGATGATTCAGGAGGTACCAAGCTGGAGGGGGTCCCAAAACATCTGGATTCATATCGGCGTTGTTCGTACCACACTGTATCTGTGGTTTTAGTGGAATTACCTGTTAGACTAAGATAGATGACCCCTCCCACAGGCCCTATATCCACACCCTGTCTGAAAATAAATCCCTACCCCGAGTCTTGTACCTTGTTTTTTTAAACAGGATTTACATGATCTTGTATTCCCTCCTCTCGCTGCATTATGAATGACAGTGGATGTAATCGCAAAAGCAGAGATGCCGCTTCAAAACAGCAAAGCGGCAGGTACCAACCGATGGCTGGTTCTGCATGAAAGGTGACTAGACTCTCACCTTTCCTGCTATTTAACCCTCCACCCTCCACCCTCTGCTGTTCCAAATTTGGCATTTACACAGTTATTTATGAGCTGGGTACATTTCATGACCCGTGGGCCCGTAAAACGAATCCAAAAACCACGCTGTGATTTTCAAAAACACAAGGGAACGACTGTGAAAGTAAAGGGATTTTTTTGGAAAGCTGAATTTTTGAAGACGTTTTTATGTGACAGCAAAGACTCTTTGGTGACTGCTTCTGACACTCATCACGTTGGAATCAGTTGAAACATCCAATAGTTCTGAGCGAACAGGTTAAATATAAGGTTATACACTTCCTGTCCGTAGTAAATACTAGAAAGATTTCCATTAATATGATGCTTCCAGAGCCAGTGCTTCAAGCCATTAAGTCCATGCAGAAGATTTCACCCCACTTAACATTACTGTTTAGTAAATTCACAAATAATAGAATACTAAACTACTAAATGATTTGATTATCCGTTGAATATACTGATTAGTGTCGTCCACCTCTGATATGATGCAATTTGTTTGATCAAATTTTTATTGTATAATTCATCACTACTACACTGGTTGTCTATGAGAAGACCTTAACCTGAATTCTTATGCAAATTTTTCATTGGTCATTTCACTGTCTTAATCATTTTGAGAATTGAAATATGAATTTTGGACATTTAGGCCAACTCAAACAACACATTTCAAAACTTGACAACAAGCATCCGTAACATTTTATTATGTTTAACTGATAGACAATACTATATCAAATATCAAACCTTCTCTGGCATTAATGGCAGCCTGGTTGTACCCACCTCTCATGCCAGCCAACCCAGGGATCCCAGCGGGCCCTAATGGTCCTGTATCACCCTTTTCTCCCTTCGGCCCTGGAGGCCCTGCAGAGAAAACAAACAAACAAACAAACATAAGCCATAAAGAGACAATGCAACATTTGACAACAACATATGATAGTATAGCAGCCATTGCTGCCTGAAAAGTGAACCAAATGAGGATTTACTTATAGTTCCTTTCAGGGTGAAGTGGCAGCAATGTAGCAGTGGTGTGCAGTTGGCTACATCTAAACTTTTTGCTACTCAATATATTGATCCATAAAAGCTTTAACATTTGCTCTTCTAAACACCTATGAAGAGGTCCGGTCTCTCTTTAAATACATATAAGAAGGTGAAAGAGAAATATAAGAAGCTGCAGTCTACATTGAATGTCTTTATTGTTACAGTATGTTGGGCCAGTGCTTACATCGAGCGCAAAAAAACGAAGCAATTTCCGCTTATCACCAAAGGTGTCGCCAAAAATCATTTTCACATTTTCATTTGTGGTTCAGCTTGAAGTTTAGCCTGAGAAAATCTGTCAGGACAGCATTAGTATTACTAGAGGAGGTCTGGTAAGTGGTAATGTCATTTTTGGGGAGCAATTCAGTGATTTCAATCGTGTTCCCAATCCACTGTATTTGTGATTGTTGCTTAGTTACCAAAGCCCTGCCCAGACAGCGGTAGTATTACTGGACGAGGTCTGATAATGTAGTTTTTACTGGAATGATTCAGAGATTTCAATCCCGTCTGGACCAACTTTATTTGTATTACAGAGTGCGCATTCCCGCAGGAGTAACAGTTACCAATAACCTTTATAAGTAATACATATAGGCAATGCCATCCAGATCAGTAGATTAACAGTAGGGTCTGATAGTCCCGGTGTAGACATCACTACCGCTAATGTTATCTTTTTAGATGGTCAGTTGTACCTTTAAAACGGAACACATGGGAGCGATATGTGATGGATATGATACGCAAAGCCTTTAATTCCAGCAGGTAATGATTTTTACTCATGTAATCCTACAGGTCACATTGTTAAATTCATCACATCTTCCACTATGGTTCAAACACACACACACACACGCACACACACACACACACATGCACACTCACACGTGCGTGCACATGCACAGGGACTTAGCAGCCAATATGAAGGCCAAACTGGGCCTTACAACTGGTCTGGGGAACGAGTCCAAAAAGTTTGTTGTACTTGGATTACTCTGGAGAGAGGGAGAGAAAAAAGCAGAGAGTGAGCAAGTGAGAGAGAGGGAGAGGGAGAGAGAGAGAGAGAGAGAGAGAGGCCACAATGGGAACCACATGTTTAACAAGGTGGACCACAACACAGCTTGTGGGAATACTTAGAAATACGGGGCTTGTTTTTGTCCAGCACATGTCCAGCGGTTCTGATATTTCGGCGCTCTAATGTTCTTAATTTGCACGTTTCTGATGCCGGGAAGCTGCTGAGCGGCTTGGAGATAATGATCTGCCTGTTGTTGCCCCCGAGCTGCTGCACTACTGCACACACTTAACTGGCAACAGCGGGTCATCCGACTCTGTGAATGAAAGGGTCACACCGAGGGGGGGGGGAGGTTGGACGTCTACTGTGTGTGTGTTTGTGTGCGTTCTTGTACTTCTAAAGATGAGGAGAATCCTCCAAACTGAGGACCTTTTGTGGATTGTCACTTTCACAGGTGGCGATTGGGTTTAGGGTTAGGGTTAGAATCAGGATTAGGTTAGGGTAAAGCTTAAAGCTGGGTACAGAAGAGTCCATACCCAACAGCAGAATTTGATTTGGGTAAATGGGGTGAATCTTTTGGGTCTCAGTTAGTGGGGATGGGACACTCTTCTCTGTTGCAGCCCCAATTTGTGATTTAGACCGATAAGATGTGTGCATGTTTACATAAAAATCTTGCTTAGTGCAGCTTTAAGGTTACGGTTGGTTCAGGATTAGGACTTAGCTGTGACACTGCCTAGCTTTAAGGCTCGGGTTAGGGAATGAATGTAGTCAATGGAAAGCCCTGACAAGTATAGTAATACAAACATGCATGTGCGCGTTCGTGTGCGTATGCATTCATGTCCGTGTTTGCAGGCGTTTTGGAAAAAAAACAGTCCACCCAGGTGGTCTTGAAGAAAATGCGCTCTTGTTAATAGTTAATTTGTCTTACAGAGTTTCACATTATTAATCTCCTGGCCCTCAGAGTCCTATTTCTTCATTCAACTGAGAGGGCTTCAACAATAACAAGCCCTATGGCCTATTCCAGGCTCAGCCTCAAAACATCTGACAGCATGGGTCCACTCCGTCCAAGACACACTACAGCACAAGCATAGTGCAGAAGCCCCTCCGCCCTACATCTATACAACATCTACTGTAAGAGTCTCTGTATAATATCTCTTGAAGGTGGAGCGAATGGCTACATATGTACCGCAGTGTTTCGTCTCGGACGGATCATAACACTGTGGTGAAAAAGACACAATATGTCAAGTAGACATTCTTTATAGGGTGGATAAAGAGCATGTAGGAAATCTCATCAATATGATGGATGACACAAGACATTATCAGTGTTTATGCTCTTTAAAGTTACAGTACATTGTAACAAAAAACAGATGGCCAGAACTGTAGTCAAAAAGAGGGTGAAATGTTACATGGATGTTCCTAATCGAATAGGACAAGGCTTGTGTTGAAAAGCTATTCATTTTGATAGAGGATTTAGGGCAGAACCTTACTAAGAAGTGCCATGGCTTTTCAAAGCGATACAGTTACAAGGCCATAACAGACAGCCATTTATTAAGTCACCCGCCATAGAGGAACAGCCAACTTTCCTTAGTTTCCTAAGCAACCAAGTATAATAAAAACGAGAGAGTACAGCTAAATCAATGTTTACTAAATAAAACCTTAATTTGGAGGCAGAGCAATGTATGTGCGCTTACTACTTGGTAAGAGAGTGCGGGTGCATGTGTGTGTGTGTGTATATGTAAGCCTAGACTGAGCCAAGGGACTCTTCACTAGTAAAGCAAACATGCCACTCAGATGTACATTACTGGTCATCAGACGACAAGCAGAGCTGTAAATGTTTCCATGCCTCAGCTCTGCTCAAATCAACTCGTAACGCGCCGCTAATTCACCGCCGCTGCCTAGCTCAGCAGCTTTTAGCAACAGGAGATGGACGCTGGGAGAAACACGCAAATCGCCGTTGCCATGAGAACACCTTGTAACTATAGTCTTGGTGATTTTCATACTTTAACTCTAATACATGCTTTGAAGTTACGTCATCTCGTAGCAAAACCTGAAGAAACATCATGGAGGTCCAGCGGAGAGTTGGCTTTGCACAAACAACCGCACTAGAAAAAGAGACATAATGAAAAATATTGTTGTAGTGTGGGTTTGGGTCACTTCCAAATTTAGGTTACTGTGACACAGTAAATAACTGTCTTGTCTTTAGACCTTGTGCTCTTCTGGGCAAAAGCACTAGGGGAGAACCGTTGTAGGGGACAACCGGGTCGACTGTAGCAGCGGTACGGTTGTACATGGACCCTTGCAACTTTGTGAGCAGATGCTAATCACTGTCAAGGAATTCCCTGCAGAAAATCAACACTGTGCGTTTTGTTTTTGCCGAGTTATGGTCAAAAACGTGATTTTCGAAAGTGTTTTTTGTAGATTTATTTAATACTGCAAACTTTTGTGAGACCCATCATGAGACTAAACATCAGCGATTGTTTCATGTACCATGTTGGCTTAGCTTTTCTGTCCTAGCTCAAATACAGGGAGAGACGGGAGGGACAAAAGTAGCACAACCTTAATCGCTAGCTAGCAGAATAGCGTAGCTAGCTAATAGCTTACCAAAAGTACGCCAGCTAACTAACTTCCCTGCTAAATTCAAGCAGTAGTTTTTGTTCTTGAAATTGCTAGCTAACTTGATAACTCACTTATGTGTTGAAGTAACGCTAGGTTTACATAGCCTACATGCCAAGTTTCCCACCATGAGTGTTAAAAATGGCGGCCGTGTGAATAAGGTCAATTGGTGGCCACCAGAATCACTAACTAAGGAACTAAGAAAAATACTTGCTTTTAGATTGACCAAGGGTTGTTGAATTTTCTCAACCCATAGACTCTATGGGTTGAGAAAATTCAACAACTCCTGGTGAATATGAAACACTTTCAAAACCCATTGGATAAACTCAAAAATGCATGGTGGTCAAACTACAAGCAAGTATTTTTCTTAGTTCCTGAATAGCTGACATAGTGTGACAGTGATGTATGCTTACATAATAGTATGTATGAATGTATGCAAAGATCTACACAAATGTGCATAAAGGGAACTCACATGCGTGCATGTGAAGACACACAACTGCTTTCTCTCTCTCTCTCTCTCTCTCTCTCTCTCTCTCACACACACACACACACACACACACACACATACCGCTGTCAAATTGAAAGATAGGCCTGAAACCCTAGCAGAAGGCGTTTGCTTCACGCCAATTAAACACTTAGCTAGTACCAGGGTAACATGGTAACATACAGAAGGGAGGAGAGTGGAGAAAAGGAGTCATGAAAGAGGAGGAAAGTGGAAGAAGAGAAGTGGCATAGAAGAGGGAAAGGAAAGAAGAGAGAGGGGAGAAGAGGGGAGAAAAATGCACTCCAAACCTTTCTACAACTTCGCTCCTCTCCTCCGTCGCTTCCACTTGTACGCTACCAAGAAGTAGCTTAGAGAAGACAAGGGAAGGAAGGAAAGAAGGAAGGATAGGAAAAGAGAGGGGGGGAAGAGGAATCGGGATAGTTTCTGCACTTCTGCGTCTTATATGAGATCAGGGTTAGACCGATATATGGGTTTGCCTTAAAGGATAATTCCGGTTATTTCCAATCTGGGCCTTATTTTCCTAGCTTTTGCCATCATGACGATTGATTGTGTTCAAGATTTCATCACTTACTTCACTGTGGAGCTTTACATACCTCCAGTTCTCTGGAGCTCTACAATGCACACCCACAGGGCCAATACATTCTCCAACAAATAGTGATCTTTCAACATAACACTCAATAACATTCAATGGAGAGTTTTAGTGTCCCATGATGTTCTAAATGCTGTTTCAGAGGCTTTTCCACCCTGACAAGAATACAATTCTACGGGAAACACTGACTACTAATTTTCTGAGCATGATCAAATTTATAGATATTGAATATCGGCACAAAATAGCAGCTATCAGCAGCTTCAATCCAAAAATATTGGCATTGGCATCAACCATATCGGTCCAATCCTTGATGAGACTTCAGCTGATGATGACCTCATACATGTAAGTTGTCATCAAAATCGTCTCAGACTGATTTGCCTACGCTGGGCACATGTCAAATCCTGCAATCATGTAATTTACTAACTGGAGAGGTAACCTTTAAGATTTTAGCATCATCCATCAAAAGAGATTTCAGGGGGTTTTAAACAGGTTCTCTTGTTTCCTTCCAATATCCAAAGAACAAGTAACGTGTGGCATGAACATCAGTTTCAGAGTCATGGAGGGAAGGCAAAGGTACTGCAAGAAAGAAAAGAAGGGGGGGATTTTTAAACCCATGAGGAAAGAGAAGAAGAGAAGAGAAGAGAAGAGAAGAGAAGAGAAGAGAACAGAACAGAACAGAACAGAAGAGAACAGAAGAGAACAGAAGAGAATCAAGATGTAAAAGTGTTCTTGGCTATAAGGTGACTGTGAGCTAACAACAAACAAATGGGCCGGGGAGGTAAAAACTAATGACAGAGCTGAGTGGTTGGGTTTTCGTTTTGGATGTAGCGTCTAAATTTAACCCACAATTGTTTCCAGGCTCAGGAGAAACGGCATCCCACCCACATGTGAAGCAGACACGAGATCGGGGGTCTCATTCGGTTTAGATTCCCATCAGTCAACCCGGGCCGTGTCCCTTGCCAGCATTACATCACGGCATTCCTATTCTGATTTGAACAAGCCAGCGAAGTCATTTGGTGCGCTGGCAGCGAGAGCGAAACCACGTCGGGACTAATCAGGTTCGAACCGATTGGAGTAAGAACATTCGGAGTTGCTCAATACCCCGGGGTACTAATCCCAGGGTGTAAAATCAGGTTTGCGTGCTAGGGTCATTTGCATTCAATCACACTGCAAACATCTATTGGCCAAGACTAGTTATCGTAAAAGATCCTTTTGGAGCACTGAGTTCCACCCAGGCATTCATTATACTAAGAGTTACAATTCTCATGTTCTCATAGTGTATTCTTATATTTTTCATACGATCTCATATTTCCTTGTTTTTATAAATTGCATATATCTTGATACTTTTAAAAATGTAATTTCTTTTCATACTACATCATCATCATCATACGTCATTTTTGTTTTCATTTCATGTTTCTTACATGGAATTCATTTTCTTTGTCTCAGTATGTTCTACTGCTGTTATTTGCACACCATGAATTAATACTATAATTCATATCTCATACTTATCCCAACCCTAGCCCTGTCTAATAATGATATAACTGGCCATTTAGCAAAAAATACATTGCCTATACTTATAATGGCATTGTCAAAATTCTTACTTTAAGGAATAAATTCATTTGGTGCCACTTTTGCCACTATGGAATCCACCAAAGGAGGATTTAAAAGTGGTGGGGATAGAATTGGACATTTCATTAGTTTAAAGGTGCAACATATAGCATTTTTACATTAATTGGTCATTAGTGCATACATTATGAAAAATTAGTGTAATTACTGTAAACAAACAAGACTGGTACATAAGATTGGCGGCCTCTACTTTATGGGAAATGTGGTCTTCATTTAGAGAAACACTAGCACTAACAATACCACTGGTGTTAGATAGAGGCTGCCAATCATCTCAGTTACTGTCCCAACAACCCAACCTGAACCTGTCTCAACCATTGAAAACACAGCCGTAGCTCTTAGCCGACCTTCTAGTATGGTGAGGTTCTTCAGGGCCATGGAGTGCTCCCAGTCTTTGAGGCGGAGGTCCTCCGTGATTGTGTTGAGGATCTCCATCTCGTTCCTCAGCTGGGCCTCCGTGTGGACGTGGGTCACCCATAGACTGGTGGTGTCCTCTGTGATGTTGCTGATCTGGATCTGAGGAGCATGGGATATAGGCAGAGATACAGTCAGTGTGTAAGCAGCAGTAGTTCACCAGTGTTCTGCAATAGCACAGTTTCTATTTTTCTAGCCTGGTTGTTATATATTTAGCTATTATTTGCCCACAGCTATTTTGTGAAACCAGTTTATAGCCTTTATATAGCCTTTGGGGTAAAGACACTCAATTTCATGGCCAAGATGTCAGAATAGTGTATATATGGTGGGTAAAGAAAACGGATCAGGCCAGCTGTGAAGTCTGAACAACCGCTAACCTGCAAGTCCTGTATCTTCAAGTGGTGAACACTGATGTCACTGCTGAAGGTGTGATTGACAGCTCCCACCGTCCAATTAACCTCCTCCAGCTTCTCTCTCAGCCCGCTCACCTGTCCTGAGGTGTCCCTGGGATAGAACAGAAATATAATCCAATAACACTTTTTTTTCCCCCTGGTGATAGACACACTGATCCAAATCTGCACATTCTGGTATATGTTAGCTACATATGTAAATTTCATATATCTGATAAGGTGAATATTTTTTTTTTTACAATGCACGTCTCATATGTTTCTCATTTGCTATACAATCCATATACTGTATCTTGGTATTTTTTTTAATAATTATTTTCATACGGGATATATTTCATGTTTTCGTATTTGTACTTTCATTCATTTTTTCTTTGTTTCAGTATGCTCTACTGCGGTTATTTTGCACACCCTCATACATGCTGTAATTCATATCTTCTCATACTTCTGAAGTTCTGCATAAAACGTATGTGTACCTGAGCAGGTGGTCCTGGTCACGGAGCCAGGTGGAGGCTCGGGTCAGCTCCGCACCGAGGCCCGTCAGGTTCCTGCTGGTGGAGGTGCTCAGAGAGGCCAGCCTGTCGTCCAGCTGCACCAGGTAGCCCTCCGAATGAAGGGACTGAGCCTGGATGCTCCTCAGCTCCGCCTCCAGGCCCTGGGGGTTAGAGATTAGCGATCGCTCACTGTTCATAGTTACCATTATGTAGGATCATGCTGACAGCTTGAATTCACAGTTCATGAGTTAACTTTGATGAAAAGTTAGTTTCTGTCCAGAATAGTGCATTAAAACTTTGGTAAAACTAGCTTCTTTATACATTTAAACATCTCAACCTGTTGATGTTGCAGCGATTCCTTGGTTGCTGATAGAAGTCAATGAAAGTCATAGATTACATATTGCCCCTTCAAGTCTCTGGTGAGTGTTACATATAGTATTTGCATACATTTTCACAGTTTAGTCATTTTTCATTGTTGCTGTGTTTGTCCTGTTAAGTATGATTTGTCTTTTGCCATAACGATTGATTAATCTATTGACAGAAAACTAATCGATTATAATTTTGATAATTGATTAATCATCTTTCAATAAAAACACCAAACATTTGCTGGTTACACCTTCACAAATACTAATATTTTCTCTGTTTCATATCATTATAAAATGAATACTGGGTTTTTTTTGGCTGCTTGTCAGACTAAGTAAGCAATTTTATGACATCACTTTGGGCTTTGGTAACTTGTGATGGGCATTTGTCATTATTTTTGACATTTTATAGACTAAATGATGAATCAATTAATCAAAAAAAAAATCAATAGATTGGTAATTGGTAATGGAAATAATCGTTAGCTGCAGCTAATCGTTAGCTGGTAATTGTAATGTTTTTGTTGAAATTGAAATGAATGGGAAAAGTTAATGGGAAGGCATTGTTACTGATTTTGAACTGAATTCAACTGAACTTGTTCCCACCGAACTCTATTCAGGTGCTGGAACACTTTCTAGGTTCGGACCCCGCCCACCGTACCGCAGTGTGTGTGCCGTACCTTGATGAGGATCTCCAGCCTCTGCAGCCAGTCGCTGTGGTTCTGGAAGAGGTTCTCCAGCTTCCAGATGTTCTCCAGCAGGTCGGCCTGCGTCGACGCCTCGCCCAGCGTCTGCTGCAGCAGCCGCGAGCGCTCCGACATGCGGGTCACGTTCTCCATCAGCACCTCCTGCCGCTCCGAGGACACCTGGGAACGAGAGACTGGGGGAGGGAGGGAGCGAGAGACAGAGAGAGAGAGAGAGAGAGAAGGAGAGGAGTTAGTGTTGTTGCGTTGAAGTGTCGTTCAAGGGTGTCAAGTCCCTGCTTCTAAAATCATTTGCCACCAAAACTTCCAAACCCACTGATACTAAATATCTTGGGACAAGTGGCAATGACTGATGACTGAGAAGATATTATTTGGTCAGTGTGATAAATTATTAGACGTAGATGACCGAACTATCACCTTAGACCCAGGGTTAGGGTTAAAGGGTTAAAATAGAAATAGTTAAAATAGTCTGCTACCTGCATGGTTTTGAAGTCAGAACCTAAATATCTTTCTGACTTCAGTTCCAAACACTTTCCAAAGCCGATTTAATAGGAATTTCCACTGTGCCATAATAGTGCGTGCTCATTTGGATTGATGTTGAACTTGGCCTCCTTCAACATATCGCTGTCCATCAAATGCCTTAGGAGAGATCACTGGTCCTTGAGAAAATGATCTTTCTTTTTTTTTTTTTTAGATGTGGCTTCCAAATTGATTTCTGGCACTTTTTTTTGCTTGATCTTTCCGCTCCATTATAATGATAAAAACTGCAGAATAAAACTTGGATCCACTTAGGGTGAGGTATGGCAAGGCGTGTGCAATTTTGTTGCCTTTTCTGCATCGGTCTTAACGGAAATATAAAAGAAACAGAGAAACAAAAAGATAGCATATGTTGCAATGAGGCTGCATATTGTGCAAAGTATTTGTAATGGGAGGAGGATATCAGGACGGGACAATCTGCAGTACAAGAGTGTAGATTTAGCTGCAGCATCACATCATTTGTTGACGGTGAACGCATTGGCAGTGACCCGTTCTCGGTCTTGTTTTTGGCGAAGGTATAAAGACCACTTCTCTTCTCTCCTTTCTCTTTGCTCTTTTCTGGACCGTGCCTAATGAGAAAAAGCTCGGCGGCGTCATGTTCTGTTGAGGAACACGTTGCGCGGTAACGGCAACGATAGCCCGGGAGATTTTTTTTTTTTTTTCTTTCGAAAACCCGAACCCTCATGACGGCATCCTCTCCCCGGGACAGCAGGGACCCATGTGCGAGAGAAGAGAAAAAAAACAAAAAAAACGTCCGTTGCCTCCGATGGAAGAAGAAGGGAATACTCGGGGAAATGGAAGGAAGCAGATAATTCCCTTCGCACAGCACACACTCTCTGCATGTGTGTTTCTGTTTCTGTGTGTGTGTGTGTGTGTGTGCCTACATGTGCTTGCGTCCACGCCAAGAAACATTGGAATGACTTCAGCGCAAGAAAAACACTGCAAAGCCACATGGCTGCACACAAACCATCTGCATTCCCACTCATTATGTGTGTTAGGTTTATTCCTAATGACCTGAAAAACTAAATAAGCCGAGATTGCCCCACTACAGAGAGCTCTTAATTGCTAAATGATGGTCTGTCAAAGGCCGTGTGTTTTCGTACGAACACACACACACACACACACATAACCATAGATAAGACCCAATGGCTATTAACCAGAACCTGATGGGCTCGTATGAGGGTTCTCAAATGTACCGCAAGAAGAAGAAGGAGTGGTGAAGGGACAAGATCCAAGAACCACAAAACCAACAGCAAATGGATGGACGACCAGAAGGGGATGAATGAGAGAGAGGGAGAGAGAGAGAGGGAGGGAGAGAGAGAGAGAGAGAGAGATAAAATAACAGCGAAAGAGGTGATTTAAGGTGAACAACTTTCACTCATCCTGGGAGACACCGACTTCATTCCAATCTCTCTCTCTCACACACACACACACACACACACACACACACAGCCAACCTTATTCTTCAATTTCACTCAGGAAACACCCCATTAACAAAACATTTCTTTGAAAAACATCACGAAACACGATTCCTATGCTGACAGTACATTTGAAAACAAAAATCATGATACAGTATATATTTTATATATATATACTTTTAAGATTTGGTTTATTAGTTTTCAGTCTTTCACTTGTGTAACAGGTACAATCAGCATAGAAAACATTTTACTATATATATACAGATAAAGGAAAAAAGAATGAGGGAAAAGGGGTATGAAGTTGCTTTAAATTGTAGGTAGTGAAAAACCCTTTTTTGGTGATTTTCGTGTTTTAAATCTAATTTAAGGATAGCACAGTCCTCTATCTATAGGTTGAGAAAACTCTACAACCCTTTGGCTTATGAAACCCTTTCAAAACTCATTGGATAAACTCAGAAACGCATGGTGGTCAAGCTGAAAACTGTTTTTTCTTACGTAATTCCAGGTTGAGATTTGGGAGATGCAGTGACATTGATGCGGCATTGAAGAAAGAAACACTTGTAAGGGTTGCAAGAAAGTTGAAAGGGCAGTTCAGAGCTTTAGGTTTAGTGCAATTCAGGAATGGTTTCCACATTTGGTGAAATTTGTCAGAGGAACCGCAGCGTGGTTTCTGGAGCTGAAGTTGCTGCATCATATTTCTTAACCATAGAGTGTGAGCTGGGCGCTGTGGCTTCTTCCAATTCAGTACAAGTAGGGCTAAAAAGTATAAACTTAACACATTTTAATCGATTTTCACCCTGTGTCTCACTTAGGACTCATCATTAGGACTCATCCATCATCTGATCTGATTTCCACTCACTGTTGTCTGTTAACCTGCTGGTCTGTTAACTCCCCACATCCTCAACCGACCAAGCCACAGACACCAGATCCGTGTTAACTGAATGGAGAGTTTCAAGTCATACTGACATTCATTTGACCGAACACTCAAGACGATTTGGCTTTACGTTCAAAGTTCCTTTGTTTCATGTCGTGATGGGAATTAGATTAGATTAAATTAGATTTTACTGATCCCTTGTGGGGAAATTGGGCGGTTGCTGCAGTAAATAATAGGATACAGCCAAGAAAAATAAGAGTATGAAGAGGAATCGAGCCAACGGGGGGGTACTAAACATTTTCAACAGGAGAACATTTAGTAAAAATATATGAATGAAAATGCCTCTATGCAGACTGTGTAAAACGACAGCTGCAGAACATACCGACACAAAGACAGTGAATGGAAAATTAGACAAAAAAAAACATTTACAATATGAGCAAATGCGAGTCCTATGCACCGCAGATCTGATGTTTTTAATGCGGAGTGAACAGAAAACAAACACATGGAATCTAACCGTTTCACTTCTGATTGGGAACACGTGCTCCTAAATCAAGTCAGCTTTATTAAATCGGATCCATGTCGGATCCACGGTCATGCGACCACAGTCTGAACCGCCGGGCGGGAATTCGTGCGGTTTCTTACGTCGGCCTCCCGCGGGACGGATCGCTGCCGTCAGACCGGAGTCCGCTTGACCGCAAAAACATGGACAACAACAATTTGAATTTGGATTCGGGGAGATTCCTACGCATAAACGACACTAGAGGGGATCGACCAGCGTTGGAAACAATCGGAAGAGGAACGGTAAATCGAAGAACTCAAGAACATTTTCGAGCAACGGCCGTGATAGGGAAGGGAAGGGAGAAAAGGGCCCGTGGAGAAGAGTCATACTCCACTTCTCTTTCAGTCATCAGCCCTCATAATGTCACACTGCTGTTGAGTTACGTCTGGAAAAGGGGGGGGGGGAGCAGGGGGGGTTTAAGGTGTGTGTTTGGCGACTTCCGGAAAAGGACGATGAGAAACGGACCGAAAGACGAGCCGTACGTCTGACGAATCCGTTCATGTCCTCGAGTCGCCGGGATGGGAAAGTCATCTTTTTGTCTTTTTTCTCTTCCCTGTTCCCTCCTCTCTCTTTCACACACACACACACACAGTGGCGATGGCGTGATGGCGGCGGTATTCGAAACAGATTCGAGTCGTATTCCCAAATTCACAGCTTCATGGTGTTTGAGTTCCCCGGCGGAGGGCTGTCTGGGGAGCAGAGGACACTTTATCCGTCCATGCATCATATGGTCTGGCTTAGGGCTTGGCCCGGGGATGGCCGAGCCAGCGCAACAGCTGGGCTTCCGCATGTAATGTGGATGGATCCTGCATTAATGGTTCAGCCTGTGGATGGTCTCTCTCATATATATACAGTATATATATACATTTGCCTTGAGGTGGGGACTCGAGTCACATGATTTGGACTCAAGTCACAGTTTTAATTGCTTGAGACTTGACTTGATCCATGAAGAGAAGACTTGAGACTTGACTTGACTTGGGTTCTGGTGACTTGGGACTCGACTCTGACTTGTACTCTGATGACTTGAAAAGGTTTCTAAAGTCTTGACTTGAGATCTTGTGTTTGTGTAAATGACTTAGATTGAAAGTGATGAGATTTGATCCAGCAGACGACTGAATTTAAATTCTGTTTTCTGAATTTATATGGAATGATTGAATTTATTGAAGTTGAAACTGATTATAGAAATCAAACTCATGATGCTCTTACCAAGTTTTTATCCTATTAAAACCGTATTGCATTGAAGTCCTAGATATTTAGTTTTCTTTAAGATATTAAATTGATACTGGACTCTTGATTTGTTCTGACTTGACTTGCTGTTCTACATTTAGACTTGAGACTTGACATTAATGACTTGGACTTAACTTGGTAATCTAAATTCAGACTTGAGACTTGACTTGACACTTGTGCCTCAAGACTTGAGACTGACTTGGGACTCGAGCAAAGTTGACTTGGTCACACCTCTGGCTTTCCCAAAGATAGATTATTTTCTTTCTTTTTCAGAATTGGTGACATTGAGAACTTTAACTTTAAGTCAAGTAAATATATACTTATTATAGTAAATATAATCTAGCTGAATCATATCTAGATCCGGATATGGGATGCATGTTAATGCCAGGTGGAAGGAGGGGCAATGAGACAGACGGAGACAAAAGACATGGAGACATGGAGGCTGGGTTGTATTTTTGACAGCAAACAGACAGCAAGCTCTTTCATTTTCTGTCTGAGCCTAGGATGACAAAACAGACTGTTATCAGCCAGACCCCCGACAGCCACCATGGACCACACACACACACACACACACACACACACACACACACACACACAGACAGGCTGGCTGGACAGTGTCATGGTCAAGGCAGAAAAACAAGACAGAGGGAGGACTATAAGTGCTGCATTCCTCTGTGGGCAAAGCCAAAGACAACATGGTGCCTTCATCTATCTCTTTATCTGCTGTTTGAGTGTGTGTATCTGTGTGTGTGTGTGTGTGTGTGTGTGTGTGTGGGTGTGTGTGTGTGTGCGGGGGGGGGGGGGGGATAAACTTGTACTCAGGCTGCAGTAAAAAGGGTTGTGTGGAGTGATGCAGTAAATCCCAAGACCTCCTCTCAACTAGACTAGACTAGACTAGACTGTTTGATGTCACATTGCCCTCCCAACTATAATAAATTCCATGTTCATCCTAAAAACTATGCTATTAGCTATGTTGCTAACAGTTCAGCTGCTAGTGTTAACTAGCTAGCCAAGTCCATAGATGAGATGAACGCAGCTGATTAGCTAGGTAGCCAACTCTTTTATTTCCATATTTTTCTATTGATATATTTTAATTTTATATGTTCATGTGTTGTAATTGCCAGTGTTATGTTTCATACGCCCCATATGCTCAACTGTTATTTATATCCTATGTTTTTCTTTGCTGTGTCCCTTTATTATTAGCTGCTGCAATGACGCAATTTCCAGACAGGGATCATTAAAGTTTCATCTAAATGAACATAATCTAATTAGGTCTGTATGTCATCACTGTGAATGCGCCGTGGGCCTGTACAGAACCTGTACATGTTTCCGTTTACATGCATTCGTGCCAGTTCTCTATCAGCGGGGAGGGGCGCAAAATGATGTATTAATAGCTGGTTTAGGTGAGAAGTTTCTTAATCTCAGCCTTCACCTTCCCACTGAATTACAGGCCTTTCATCATTGGACCCTGTGTCGTGTTAAAGTGTTGTACAAGTCAAATGTCCTGCAGTGCTCTGCCTTCTGGCCCTGCACCCATGGTTACTAATCTCCCTGTTTAGCACAGTTCTCACAGGCTTTTTAATAAAGTTACTTAATAGGATGTGTGTGTATGTGTGTTTGTGTGTGTGCGTGTGTTACCAAGGAAAGGGTCGTGACATGACTAGCACGTTCATTTAGGTCCCTGCCATGACAAACAGACTTATTGGACGCCTGAACTGATTTACACCTCAAAGAGATATTTAACTTTGGGGGAATATTTACACTTTTAATGCACATGGCTCTATAGGAGGAAGTCCATCAGAACTGGCTGCTCTGGGGACCCATAGTCAGCACCATTGCTTACTTACTCTTTGAAAACCACATCTAAAAATAAAACATATGACACATTTGCAAATAAAAAGCTAATACAAAATGAAACTTTGATGATTCCCATGAGGAAACTGGGTTTCTTTATGACTGGAGAGCTTTCAGCTCTGGTGGCCATGTTGGAGGTCCTTAGCTCTTGGCAACAACATCTGTGAACAGCTTACAACACAACCATGTCAACAGTATTGAGTAGACATGATTCATTTCTGTGCTTTTATTAACTGGAGACAGATCATTTCATCACCGTCAGCTCGATTTGATTAGCTAGCTAACCATATTATCTGGTTAGCTTACGACATCTGATTTGCACAATAGCTAATGTTATGTGGCTAGTAGCAACTAGCGGCTAGTAGCCAGTAGTGGCCAGTAGTTGAATGATATAATTACCCAGTAATGTTATTAGTTTTAGCTTTACTAGTTATTCAACTTTTTGTCTGACTGTTCTCAAGCTACAGCTCAGTGTTGTGGAGTAGAGACTAAGGCTACAGACAACACATTTTTCTATGTTTCAGTAATGGAAATTTGTAGACATATCTACCTTATCAGACAATTCACTTTTACTTATAACTTTATTCAATTGGACCCTTGGCCCACATGTGACATTTTTTTCAGATATCTTCTTTTTGTTCCCTGGTTGTTATATATTTAGCCATTATTTGCACACAACCAATTCTCACTGGAGCTCCAGGATGGCGCCAGACATATGGCTGATAGAAGAGTTGTGACACATCTACAAAGCCTCTGTCGGCCTCTTCTTGTGAAGTGAAGTTGAGTGACATGGGGATGGTGTTGACGTGACTTTCCCCAGCACATCTTGTTGGAATTAAGCTTCCGCGAAACCTATCAAGCTTGTCCAGTCCTCCAACCCACACAGATGCAATAAACAGTCGGGACAAGCAGTTCTCTTTTTCAAGTGTTTGGTCCAGAGAATAACTGCAATAACTTCCACAAGGCTGATGTCTTAGATGTCTTAACAAGGCTGGGAAATGATGCTTGGTTCTACTTAAGATGCAATGACAATATTAAATGTTTAACATGTTGGTTAGATGTTTCAGGTGAATGCTGGCTCTATAAATTGACAGATTTTTGAGGATGAAGCTGCATGTTCACTGAAGCTTAGAAGACGACTTTTCTCCAACGGCCAATTTCTAAACAACTTCAGTAAGTAAACATATACAGTATATACATATACTATAAACATAACCGACTCTAAAATAGCAGGTCCATGTTTCATTTGAATGCTGGTTCTATAATTGCCCATCCAGAGATGAATGTGATCTGCCTTGGGAGGAGGATGAGAGAACCAGCGGTCCAAAGAAATATCAAAAACAAGTGGTTCTCTGTATAAACCAGCTAATTTACCGCCTGCAGTGTGTGTGAGTGTGTGTGTGTGTGTGTGTGTGTGTGTGCAGTGCACCATCTCATCTTCTATTTGTAATGGACACACACCAACTCTCTCACGTTTTGATGGCAACCATTTCCTCTAATAACACAAAGTCAGCTATCCAGACCACATCTGTCATTATGGTGTTTGCATTTGTTAGGATGTGTATGTGTCTGTGTCTGTGTCTGTGTCTGTGTGTGTGTGTGTGTGTGTGTGTGTGTGTGTGTGTGTGTGCGAGACAGAGAAACCAGTCACCTTCACCCAGACAAAGCCTGACCAACATCCTACTTGACTTTGAGGGCATGCCAGAGGCAGGAAGGAGGGAAGGAAATAAAGAAGAAAGAGTCTTTTTGTGAGCGGCAGACCTGGGAGTCTTCCAGGGTGAATGAGAATGAAATTACAGGATCTTAAAATACGAGAGGGAGCAACCTGCTTTCCTTGACATCACATCAAAAGGCGGCCATTAGTTAATTTCAAGTAGACGACTACAAAGGGCTAAATTCCTAACCGGAGTTCCACTCCACCAGTTTCGGCACCAACTAGTATAAAGATGAACTGAACAACTGACAATTTCAACACGTGAACATATAAAGTGGAAATATATCAATGAAAAACATGAAAATGTATTGGCAACACTTTATTTGGATAGTCCAATGTTGATCCTCAGCTATCAGGTGACAAAAAGTAGATTTTTTTTTTTTTTTTTTAAGGTCATTACAGAAACACTTGTCATGGGTTGAGAAGCTGTATAACAGACCATGTTTTCACATTGAGAAACACATGCTTAGAGTAGATGTTTTAATAAAGTGTCACTTGCCTATTTGGTGCATCTCTACAGAATATGTAACCCTAACCTTGATCTTAGCCTAACCCTTATGTCAATTTTAAACCTAAACCCAAACCTAATCTGACCCTAATTCTAAAATGAACCCCAACCCTAAGATAACCCTAGCCCAGACACTAAAAAGTTATAGACTACTTTTCACACAATTATGAGTCTCACTTGAAACTCAGAAGACGTTTTAGTGACACATTATAGTCAATATGAAATTGAGTATCAACATGGGACTATCCAAATAGAGTGTGACCAATATATTAATTACAGCATGTGGTCTGCAAAATGTCAGCAGTTCTAAAACTGTGACAAAGAAAATTGAATGAAAAATATGTACTATATGACACAATAGCATATATAGATACTGTATATATGCAATATATAGCAAATTAGAAAATATGAGAATATGAAGAACATGAGAAATTACCAGTGTACAATTTCTACAGTAATTTACCTCTGAAAAACCACCTCCTTCATTATGAATTAATCCCTTTACTACAGTGATGTTGGTCTAAATAGAGAGTAAAGGAAGAGTAAATTAACAGCAAAGTCGTTCAAGCTGGTGGTGCTATATTAATGAAGAATCAACATTAGACAATATTATACATGCTGTAGCTACTGTGTATAAGGTGCCCATTGTGGTTGTATGGCCATCAGTTGGTGCATTAGAATATTACCAAGTGTATTTCTAATCAATACTAATCAATTCTTGAAAGACTTGTTCCATTCTTCTCATGTGTATTTTGAACGTTCAGGAAGCCGGTTTATTCTCTTCAACCCAGCTGCAAAAACACCTGATTCACATTGTATTTTTTGCGACGTTTCAAAAGTGAACTGAAAATTGGAATGGAAGCATAGCTAATGTGACAGTGATTCTGTTTGTGCTCCCTGCTCTGACCTGCTTAACGGGCCTGGTTTTGGTTGAAACCGGTGGATCGTCACAGTAAAACGATCCTACCAGATACTGGACGGTGCAATAAACAAGCTGCGACCACAACAGACAGCAACGGCTCCGTCGATTCCAGAGCAGCTGCAGTGAAAGAATGTACTTTGCTTGTTTAGTAGTGATAGTTTGTTTTTCTTGTAGGCTGAGACTGGGAACCTTTGGCCAGAGGGAAGAAGGATAAATCCATTAAACAGGGGATGACGGGAGAAAGAGAGGATTTTGTCCGCTGCACTCGGGCCCTGGACTTACAAATGTTATCCGGGCCTAATGGGACAAATACACGGTGCGCGAATAAGCAGCCAATATGTACGAATCGCTAAGTGAAGTTACATGACTAACTGACTAGCACTAACAATACCACTGATGTGAGATATCGTCTCCACCATGGTCTCACTTGTTTACAGCAATTATACCAAAGAATCACTATTAATTTGACGATGATAGATGCTACACGGAGCATCTTTAGTCTCACAAGTGTTCTTTGAGGTGCTGCCCCCTAGTGATGGCTCTGGGTATGTAGAGGTATTTACATTCGGGTTTAGGTTCCCTAAGGAAACCCGTATTTAGGTACGGGTTTAGGTTCCCTAAAGCAGTGGTTCTCAAACTTTTTCACGTCAAGGACCCCTAAACTTACACAAATTAGACCACGGACCCCCATTTGATAAGATTTTGTCCCTGGGTCCTTCATCTGATAAGATTTTTGCTTTCAGATGTTTTATTACAGAAAGTGTATGAAACCCATGACCAAAATAGTCATACATTCTGTCACTGTGTTATTTATGGTTGGAATTATAGTGAAAATAAATTACTCCCCTTTTTGCTGGGGACCCCCTGGAACCCCCTCAAGGACCCCTGGGGGTCCCCGGACCCCACTTTGAGAACCACTGCCCTAAAGAACCCGAACCAACCGTTACCTTCATGTAGCAAATATAGGATAATAGGATTGCTTTGAATTGCTTATTTTTGTTCGTCAATTTACTACATATGGATTTCTGAAGAAAATGGACTTTAGCCAAATAGGTGGTGGTTTTTGCTGTGGCTGGGTGGGAGCGGTAGACTAGCAGAGTCTAATATGGTCTGTAACTAGTGAGGGGTTCGGGGGTGGGGGGTAGGAATTCCCAACAGCCAGCTGTAACCCAGCACCAGGAATGTCCATAGAAAGTTGGTGGTGGGGTTTGTTTGATTTCGAACCCTGGACGTTCTCTGATGTGGCGGAGATCAAAGTGGGGCTCTTGCTGCGTGAAACGCTGATTGACTTAGGTGTGTGTGTGTGTGAGAGAGAGTGTGTGTGTGAGTGTTTGGGGGGAGGAGAGAGAGAGAGAGAGAGAGAGAGAGAGAGAGAGAGAGAGTTAAAAGCACCTGTTCCCTTGCCTCCCTGTGGGGTAACTGTGTATTTCCTGTAGTGATGCTTGATTCCTTGCATTCTTAAAGGCTGACTTAATTAAATACAGACTTATTTATCTGAAACCTAGTTATTTAATGAGAGAAGAGAGCCGAGCATTAAGTTGTCCTCTAAATGCACCAAAGCTATAGAATTTTATCATCTTCCCATTGGTTTACAGCACTCATAAAAGTATGCATAACTGAAATGTAGATGCAAACAAAGAGGTAAAGTATGTTTCCTACCATAGGCCATTTCAGCCGTGAAATCTAACCATGCTTTAGCCTTCACTGTGAAACAAAAGTTTAGGGCTCATTTCACATGACAGGAAATTCCCAGCAGACTTACGGTCTAGGCTCAAAACAAAATCCAAGTTTAGAGGCAAACCAACAAAATGTTTACTCTAAGCAGTAGATTAAGAGTCATGGTGATTTCATGGGTTCACCTTAAAGACAACGGCAGGAAAAGAGGGAGGAAAACATCTTGCCGCAACACAGACCGCTGGAAACAACAAAAATACCCAACAAGAAGGTCATGAATGCGGTTTACAAAACCTCTTCTCAAGGAAATGAGAAGAGAAACCACTCAATATGTACAAGATGTCTCAATCACAGTACATCTAACTTAGCTTGTATTCCATGCTCTGTAGCTCAGACAAGGACCAAACAAACCGACCATCACACGGCTTCTTAAAGTGGTAATCCTCGAGATACTCATTTTCCTGATGTAGTGACATCTTTGGTGCTCAGCGCTCATCGCTGTGGTGTTTTCTGCACTGCTCTTCCCAGACATCACCTGTCAATCAAACAGTGATGTCTTTTTCCTTGAATTTTCTGTGTCGATGAAGTTTGACTTTCTTCTCTTCGTCTGTTCAGCCATGGTGAGTATCCCTGCTCATGCTAACGACCCAGTTCTTCTTCTGTTTCTTCCAAACAAACCGAAGATGTAAAACGCATCACTTCCTGTGCGGCAGAGGATGTTTAGAACAGCAAATGTGAAAGCTTGCATGAACTGCATATAGGTTGAATCACTATTGCGTTATAGCAATCAGTAGCAAAATGGAGATTTATTTATACGAAAACATCATGGATTATTTCTCTTTAGTACTTTAAAGACAATCTCTTTCTATTTCTTCTCTTCCTCTCAGTACACTCCCCCTCTCCATTTGTTTAATTCATCTATGCCATGTTATCATCCACCCAAACACAGTTGTTAACTAACAACTATGCAGCGTTGCGACGCCAGCTCTCATAACTTTGCGTTGGATGTTCCTTTATACTTCATTGTGCTCCAGTGCAGCAATTAGGTAGATTGAAACCGCCCCACTCTTCCCCCACGGTGTGTATGTGTGTGTGTGTGTGTGTGTGTGTGTGCAAGACGTGAGCGCGGCCTGCCATGAGTCTTCGGAATCTGTTGTTGCTTAATTAGTCCGCTCGTAAAACAGGAAAAAAAACATTTAGAGGACTAATTTGGGCGCCTGCTGTTGTGCTCTTGAATTCCCCGGAGCTTTAAAACCCCTCTGCTGCACATTTATAAAATCACTGGAGCTGTTTTTGCGGAGAGCTGCATCAGTGAGGCCTGCTGCTTTTATTTGCGTTGTAGTTATTTACACGCTCCGGTGTCCCGCTTTATTGCGTCTAATGATTTCATTCGTCTAGAACAGAACTGAATGCGGGAATCTCTTGAAGCTCTGCATGGTTACAGCCTAAAGTGGAATATTCTTTGAGGACTTAATTTTTTTTAAAACATGGGTTAGCTGGGTTAGAGTTAGAGTTAGAGTCCAAATTTAGTTAGAAGCAGGTTTGGAAGGTGAGCAGTGAATTGGTGCTTTTGTTGATGAATGTTTGGAGCTGACAAAGAAACGTAGAGGCCATCAAATAAAACATAAGAAAATATACAAATATATAAAGCATATAAGAACAGCAGCATGAAGTATATTGCAAGTATCCTTATTGTAGCAGTGCAAACTTCAGTGGACTTATGTTGTTATGTTTCCATCCAACTGTCAAGCAAACTTTTGAAAAATTATGACTTTCCATCAGCCGGGTAGAAGAGAATAAATCGGCTTCCAGAACGCCAAAAAGACACGTCCGTGAGAAAAATGGAATTGATTAGCATTGGACAAGCTGTTGTTGTTCTTAAATGTCAGCTAATGTTGGCAATATTTCACTGTGTCTGAAGATGAAAACAAAGAATACACTTGGTAACTAAAGGTCACACAAACATTGATGGAGGCTTGTACATGGGAGTGCCAACGTGTAAGAGCTTTCTGGGAAGTTGTGGTGGACACATACAGAAAGCCTTTGGCTGCAAACGGCTGTCATTATTCAAACTGTAAATGCTTTTCCATCACTATTTATCATTAAAGACATAATGTATTTAATGCCAAAAAACCTCAAGCAAAACATATTTGAGAGAGAGGGAGAGAGAGAGAGAGAGAGGGAGAGAGAGAGAGAAAGAGAGAGAGAGAGAGAGAGAGAATGAATATGAGGTCTGGTCCAATTAGGCTTGACATGTTAATGACCTGTGTTTTTGACTGCCTGAATGGGCTTGTCTGCTGACTAGTGGGACTTCTCTTATACAGCAATAGAGGAGACTGACTTTTGTGTGTGTGTATGTGTGCGTCTGTGTGTGTGTGTGTGTGTGCCTCCTACTATAGACTCCCATTGGGAGCACTGGACCTTCTCCAGACTCTATTCTGCACTAAGGACCCTGAACACAGTACAGAAACTCATTAGAAGAGGCTTTATGTTCTCAGGGTCTTTTTAGGGGCTCTGGGAGTGTGTATGCATGTGAAAATGCATGTGTGAATTTCTGTGTGTGTGTGTGTGTGTGCGTGTGCATTTTTATGTTTGTGGGTGTGTGCTTGTGGGTTTGCATGTGTGTGTATATGTGTATGTGTTATGTGCGTGTGTGCATGAGTATATGTGTGTCTGGGGTGTATGCATGTGTGTGTATTTGTGTGTTTGTGAGATTGTGTGTGTATTCTTGTGTTTCTGAGTGTGCATGACTGTGTGTGTGTGTGCATATGTTTGTGCGTGTGCTTGTGTGTGTGTGTGTATGTATGTGTGCGTGTGTATGCACGTACATGTGCATGTGTGTGTTTTTATGTGTGGGCTCTATGTGTGTGCACTGTATATGCATATGTGTGTGTGTTTGTGTATGTGTGTGTTTTTGTGCATATCTGTGCATGTATATGTGTGAGTGAGTGTTTATGTGTGTGTATCTGTATCTATGTATGTATATGTGCCTGCATTTGTGTGTTTAAGTATACGTGTTGTGTGTGTGTGTGTGTTTAAGAGCATTAACTCCTCCCGTTGCCAGGCGATGTGTGTTTGAGGGAGGGTTTTCTCACCCGTGTCGAACATAAACACACCAAAATCAGAGACGACCTCAGCTTGAGCGCATAAAATCCTTATTGTTTTCATACGGGTGTGGTGGAGGGCCTTTAAAGTTCCCCTTTAAAGCTGTTAGGAGTGGCGCTTTGTGGTGTCAAATTGACCCTCCGAAAGTTTTTCTATGGACAAACTTAGCCAGACACATATGGTCTAGATTCCTGTCAGTTTTTTTTTATCTTGCATCATGTTGTCATAGAGGACTTGCTTTCTTAAATAACCTCAAAGGACCTAAAGAAATCTAAAGCTTGTGGTTGTGCTAAACTTATCATTATTTTTCTAAAGGTCTGGTATGTGGATGTCCTCTGCCTCGCCCGTGTCCCACACTCCTAATATTAGCCTGACTAGGATGTTTCTATGGGAGAAAGACACTGCACCTCAACAATAGATATCTTCATGAGAAGTGCTGGACACAAACTCCACAGAAGATCCTCAAAAAGGAGTAAAAGGCAGCACATCCCACAAATAAGCTATTGCAAAACGTATTTCGGCTAGTAAGCCTTCATCTGTTTTTTTGACTAAGTAACATTAAACTGAAACCCAGCAAAAAGAGCAAGGGGTAAGAGAGGAGGAAGCCTAGCATTCTGCTATAGGCTACTAAATGAAAACGCAATCTAGCCTAACTGACCTTCCAAGTTCAAAGGTGCCTTATGGTCATCAGTGAATGAAAAAAAATATTATTTTTTCATTTTTATTTTGATCAGAGTTCCTTCTTTGCCACTCAAGTTTGCCAGTTAGCTAACTTGCGCTCTGAAAAACAGTGGTTCTTTGGCTCCGCCCACTGAGGTTTAAGTCAAGCAATCAGATTATTTCTGCCTCTGAGAAATGTTTGTACAAATGTTTGTACAAGTAAAACTCCAATCTTCTTTCATCAGAGCCAAAATAGGATATTTCTGTAACAGGTCAAACGTGATACATAAAACACAAAATACTAAAACTTGTAAAACAAAATGTAACTTAAAAAAAAACTAAATCAAAGAGAACACTGAAACGAAAAATGGCAATGAAGAAAGATTAAAGAACTGGTACGTGATTCTCTTTTTCTGCGTCACCCATGTTATACTCTTCTGATGTTAGCCTAAGACAATATGAAAATGATAATGAACACAAGACTAAAACAAAGATGCTACAAAGGACAGAGACCATAATAACCCAAGCTGCTTCAAAGCCCAGAGACCGCACCAACGAAAGACATGATAGTTGGTGGTTCAGCTTGCCAGTAACATAGCTGTTACCTATCAATGACAGACGGAAACTCTGGTCGGAAGATTTCATGGCTTAAAAGAAGAATTACAAACCTACCATCATGTTTTCCACTAATTAACTTGCTAAGGAAAAAAAACATACCCATGCCAAACGTGTGGGCTGCATGTTGCTGGCAACATGCTTGTTTGCTCTGACTGGAAAACATGACTCAAATGCACCTATATGTTAAACTGAGGCATGCAGACCATGTTCTAAATTCTCTTGCATGTGGTAAGGAAATAACCCCATAAAGCCAGTAAACATATCTGGTTGATGTCCTCCGCCGTAACTGTAAAATACTACAGGTGTCTGTTAAAAGTAAATGAAATGCGTTTCATGGGTTTACAATTGGCAGATGGGTGGAAAGGAGTTTATTCGAAAGTGAGGCTGTATGAGGCCTTGTCAGGACATGAGAGAAAGCCCAAGGTATTCTATAAACCTTAAAGGAAGGGCTCAAGTCAAAAAGCGGTTCAGGATTCAATAGGAATCGTTCAAAATGATCCAAATCAATTGGAATCGTGCCTATTTTACAGGCACCTCGAAAAGATCTGGAACTTTCGGTCATAGGATCACCAAAGTACACCCATCCTGCCATCTCTTGCATGGTCATTAGTATCTATTCAATCACAAGTTTTGCATATGCACTCAAAGTTTGATGACAGGTGGATAAGACCACTAGATATCTGACTCATACAAAAAAACACGTGGATACCGAAATTGTGTTTCCTGACAGTTCAGTGTTTTCTACTGGAACCTCCCATCCTGGACACCCAGGCAGTTATCAACCCAAATATCCTGCGAAGAGCCATACATTGGCCAATCTCTGACTAATAGGTGTGTTTGTTGGACGTTTTACACAACCCTGTTATTCTGAGAACTGTCTCCAGATGCAGGACTGAGGTATTTGTAGCAGTGCCATGGTCAAAAACAACCCAACCCTTCACACAGAAAAAGGAGGATTCTTCAAGGGATTCTTTGATTAGGGACTTCTATATAGACCATATGAGCCCGGTGCTATAGAGGATCTTTCTAAAACGGTACTTTACAGCACTATAAAGGTCCTGTGTAGAACTATATGAGTACAATGCTATAGAGAACCTTTCTAAAATAGTTTTTTACGCTACCAAAATGGCTTCCACTATGGTACAAGCCAAAAGAACAATTTTCCGGTACTGTATAGAACCCTTTTTTCTTTAGAGTGTATGCGCTTTTTGCAAGAGTCAACATGCATTCTAGCAGAATGGAGAGTAATGCAGCATATAACTAAAATCATATGTAGCCTTTGTGTTTTGTGTGTGTGTGTTTTATTACCACTGAGGTTTAAAATAAAATCGACCAACAAAACAGTGACTGAAAATCAGAATATCTGCCTTCTTGGAGCAGGAAGGAGAGAGGACAGAAAAGGTTTTGTAGTGGTTCCTGCTACAACCTCAGCTTCCAGCTAATGTTGGCGTTTTCCTACGTTTGAAATATGAACTGCCTTTGATAGCTCCCACAGCCATGCACACACACACACACACACACACACACACACACACACACACACACATACACCCTTCCAGTATGACAAGGCAGCATTTGATTATAATTCACAGGCTTAGATTAAAAACATGTTGTTAAACTTTTTTTCTCTAAAGCCATGGTCAATCACTAAATTTTATGTCCACAAATAAATGCAAGCAAACACTCAGCTGATACAGTTCCATACAGCGTTGGACACTTTAAGGTACTATTGAACGATCTAGTGGGATTGTTAGAGTTCCATAAAATGAATGGGACTGCATAAAATAAGATTACATGAGATGATGATGGGACTACATGACATGATGAAGATGGTGATGACATTAAGACGACAAGAGATGAAGATAGTGATGAGGATACCATGTGAGATGATGATGAAGGTGATGATGGTAACGATAAAACTACTGTATGATGATGATGACAAGACTTCTTGAGATGATGAAGATGATGGTGCTGTCTCTGTTGTAGGGATTGTACAATTTTCCCTCTCTCTGTATATTTTTTTCCTTTTTGGAGGATCAGTTTTTCTTATAATCTGGAATTCACAGACACGTTTTAATTTAATTCTTTTGCATTTTGGCTTTCGGGGCTCCAGGGAACATAATGACTTCTGATGCATTATTTCATTTGCTTGATATAACCTGTGTGCCATAGTAAGAAAACAGCCTCTTGGGTTTTACTGAAGCTGTATAACAAACTTGTTTACTTTTGAAAATACTTCAAAATACTAGCGTAAAAATCTGAAAATGTCTCGCTCTCGTATTAGATACGGCAGATTATGAAAAAGTGTGCTGAGAGAAACCTTTGAACAAAAACAAAATGCCAGTCTGTTGACCGCATAGGTTAGACTCCCGCAATGCATTGCTGCCACGTACATCTCTCTCACCTATCTGTCTTGTTTATCTTCACTGTACTTTTGGAAAAACCAATAAAAAGACATTTTCTTTTAAGAGCCACTTGGGGAATTCAATTAAGTTGTTTTTCTGCCGACTCAAAAAAAGTACAGAACGAAAGACTAAAAACAAAGTTAGGCCCTCCTTATCATTTAACTCATGATTAATGCCTCTCTGTCTCACTCACTATTTCTCTTACAGTTTTACTACACTTGGCGTCGTTCTCAGCTCAGTGACCTTTTCTTTGAGTGGTCTGTTTTTCCTCTCGATGGCACCGGTGGCCAGACGAACATCGATGACGTCTGCCTCGCACTTATGTACTTACAGACACATATAGGCCCCCATGTACATGCAGGCAGACACAATATGAACTCACTCATAGTACCCGAGGGCTACACATGACTTTAGAACACTCTAGAACTTTGGTTCCACTCGGAGAAGAACGTCCGACGGAGCGCAGAAACTTCCTAAAAAGGAGGTTCACGCTTCTCAACTTTGTTTGAACTGCCACCGCCCTTTTTACATTAATGTCAGTGGGGAGAGGATGGAAAGCGGCTGCTTTACAAAAAGCGCTATGTCTGGTTTCTTTTTAGAAAAGCTGAGAAAAGTTCAACTTTGTAGAGTGTCACACATGACATGAAAACCAATCACAACGAAGACAGCTGTTGATAACAATGACAGAAACAACAACCAGAATGAAAATGGACAAAGCAGCAGTTCTCAGTCAGAACTTAAATACAACGGTAGAATAAAGTTCATTTCGATATGAAAACCTGAACTTTCTGTGGGACCACAAAATCAGTGTCCCATTCATTGTATACCTGATCACATCACGTTTCTAAGTGTTAGTTTCTGGCTTTGGGAGATAGTTATCCATGAATACTGATTGGACTGTCCTAGAGCATATGAATAACGTACTGAAATTCTTAAACTGATAGGCATTCAGCTTTAAAACCATGCTAGAATAAGTGAGGAAGTAGCCTGGTTCGCGTCCCGCCCACTTTTCAGATTTTGTCGAGCGATTCAGAGAGTCTGGAATCTGGTCTCACGGTTTGTTCTCGCTCTGAGAAACAATCGAGCCAATCGCCGCCTTTGTGGGCGGGACTAAAGTCTGAACCGTTTGTGCGACGGTTTTTCATTGGCGTTTCGGCAGAATAGATTTATTGTATTTGAAACCTGAAAATAACGCAAGAGCGGTCGGACATGTCAGCCACTTCTTCGCCACCTCTTCACCACCTCCACCCCAACCAGATACAAAGAGGAAGACATTTAGTTTACTGACGTCACCCTACAGGCTTTCTGGGTAGTGAAGTCCTCAAAATTCAAACAGTTACTTCTCGCTTGCTGCCACTTGGGGCCGCCAATGTGCGACGTTGCCTGTAGCGCAGCTTTAATGTTTAAAAAACAACACGTTTCTGCTGTAATAATACCCATCCTTCCAAGTCACTACAGAGACAAAAGCTCCTCCAGCAGGCGCCTCTGCAGCTGATAAGAGTCCAGGCTCTTGCTCAAGAACATTTTGGCAGGGGCGGACGCCGGCTGTCACGGGAATTGAACTTGTGACCTTCCAATTACCGAACGATCTCGCTAATGCCGCCCTGCCTCCTGAACGGGGCTGACGGAGCACTCGCCTATCAGCGTGGCGATAAGCCTGTAGGAATAATGGGCCGATAAGGGCGGCTTTTAACCAAATAACAAATGGACCCACGAGACTTCTCTCTCCATCTGGCATCTTTGATCTTCTGTCGTTTTGTTTCCGTCTTATCTGCCTCTGTCTCCGTTTCTGTGTCTTTGTCTCGCTCTCCCCCCCCGTTTCTCTTGTCCAAAACCAAGATTTAGGATCAGATGTGCTGACAAAGAAAATACTATATCGCGGTTATCACCGCCATGAATGCGGATGTGTTTCGGGCCAAAGATGTGGCCCCCTCGATGAAATATGAACGCATCTGGGTGCATGGGAGACGCTGGCCGGACCGTGAGCTTGGGGCGGAGGCCAAGGGCAACGTCAGAGCTGAAAAAACCTCATAAATAGTCAAGTGCGAATTCGGGCAAAAAGCAAACCTCGGATTACACGGAGCGGGGGAGCCGGGGCGGTCGTGTTCGCGTCGGAAAATTGGCAACAAGCCGCGAGTGTGTCACATGTGCGTGTACGTGCGTGTGAGAAAGGTACACTGGAGCCACTTAGCTTTTGGATGGCCAGCATTTCATTTAGGAGAGGCTATAGTTGAAAAGCTCGGTTTGATTGCCTTCTAAAACAGCCTCATCTAAAAGGCCTAAATAACCAAATACCTCTGTGACGGCATTGAGCTGTTCCAAACTCCTCTTAACTACGACTTAACTGCCTCGCGACTGTGGGAACACGCACACACAAAGACACACACACACACACACACACACACACACAGCCGTATGCATTTAATGCCATCAAGCCTTGTGGTTATGAGTGAGCGGCTTGGGGAGAGGTGGTCTTGAAATGAAATCAGGATTAGAAGAAAGCGTCGATTCCTCCAGGATCCTGCTGGTCTGGAGCCAGAAAGCTCTTAAACCTGTGTCCGGGTCCCTTCTCTTTCGCTCTCTCTATCTTTCTCAGTTTCTCTCTTTCTGTCCAACTTCTCTCTCTCTCATGTGACTCTGTCTCTATCTGACTCTCTCTCTCCTTGTCTCTCTCTCTCTCCTCTAATAACACCGACTTGACGTTTACAAGGAGGCCACAGCAGGGTTCTGCAGAAGGTAATAGACAAAATCTGACATACCTCCAAAGGCTCTCACTCACTCACTCACACACACACACACACACTGAACTCTGGATTGGATTGGCCATGAGACTACTGTGGCATCACGCCAGGGGATTTTCCAAATCAAGCAGGAAAAAGAATTGCAATGGTGTAATTCTGAAGAGGCTGGAATTTATTACGGCACTTCGTCACAGGCTGAGTGATATGAAATAACAACAGCTAATGCTAATTTCCATAGCTCACACGTTCAAATTTCCACATTACAGTTTCACTTTTTGTGCCAATCACAGAGGACTATGGTGTTTGAAAGAAATATTGTTTGTGCTTCCATATCTAGCCTACTGACTTCTCTGAAAGTTAGACAAAGCCGGCTTGTGACTGGGAGGTTGGCCAGGTTGGTTGAGACTGCTAGCCTCACCTTGATAGCCTTCTTGTTATTTTAATGTGAAAACATAGCGTATTGTAGCTTTAACCTCTGAATGCTGCAGTGGAGCTGCTCGGTGGCCAACAGTATAAGACTGTGTGCGGCTCCCTGCTCTGCTCATGTGTGTAACCCTGCATCACCCTGCCTCAAACTACTCCCCTAGGCCACTGCTATAAAAGAAGAAGTTTACTGAGCAGGTTGCTTAAGGCACACACACAGACAGAAACACACACGCTCACCAGAGCTTTAGTACCTGGACTGTAAGGCAGGTCATGACATTGATCATTGACACAGAAAAGGGTTAGTTAGGTCAGAATTATGAGTGTGTCCCGGTGGATGACTGTGGCCGTGATGCAATACCTCTGCAATACAGAGCTGCCATGGAAGGAGAGACAAGGACCTGCTGTTAACGTGCATCCTGGGTGATCGGATTCTAATCACAAACGCGTCAAATCCAGGTGTTAATGCACTTAAGATGCATTGAAGATCTGATCACCAAAACCACCTCTGGAGATTTGGCCTCATTAACAACAAAGTGTAAATACATAAGTGTTGCTTCGAAGAGGCGCACATACCTTAAAACCTTACAACCATTTTGGAAACAGACACTTGACAAACAGATGGATTTGGGCAGCACACAGTTGGATTTGGGAATCCGTGTATCATTCGTTCTTTTCATATTCAATTGAGAATCCAAAATCGGAAAATGAAAAATTACGATTTGTTATTTCGTTATTCGTTTATGAATCTGATACCAAAAAACAAATAACGGTTCGTTTTTCGTACTTTCGATTTTATGCTCAGATCAAAAATAGGAAATGAAAAAACGGGCCACGGGCCAAACTTGATTTTGATATTTAATTTGTCCGATTTGTGTGACCCGGAAGTTATTGACTTCTTCGTGTGTTGCACTTGGTAAGCTTGCAGCAAATTCGCCAACAGTTCAGTGTGAAAGAAAGCCTGAAAAAACAGAATCACGCAGTGATTGTAAGTCAGTGAATCAGTAATTTGGTATCGACACCATGGCCACACTGGAAACATACGCTAATTTAATTAAAGACTTATTTGAAACTGGCAAGACGCATGCAGAGATTTCCACCACGCTGCAGCAGATGGGTATCCCAATTAAAACTGACTTACAATCACTGCGGGGCCTTGGAGTGGGGGGGGCCTTGTAATATATTTGGGCCTAACAAACATCAATATTTGATCAGTGCAAATTGATCACGATTTTTTTTGAAAATGTGCAGATGTGAGATGTGCAGATGTCAGATGTGATTCGCTGACTAGCTCACACTACAGGAGGACGTCAACACTTTTCCTGATTCGATTCATAAAAATCAAACATGTTTAAAATAATGGTGATGGTCCTGACTGGATTTGGCGCCTTGCTCCGATCTTGAAAATCAGTCATGATGCCACATTGTGGCTAGAATGAGCCTCAAAGTCGTGTAGTGTCTCCTCAGCTTGAGAAGCCTTCATGTAAAACAGTGGGATCCCACATCGGCAGAATGAAACTTTGCCTTCCTACGGCCATGGGGGAGCATGAGAAGCATGCAGCACAGTAGAGCTGGCATGTTAAAACCACTGTGTTCCCCTCCAATCACACACACACACACACGCAAAAGGTCACGCTTATTTCCAAAATGCTGTCACATAACTTTCTCACATGCAAATCAGAAAGCTAACCAAAGATGGTGTAGCCTCAAAGACCCTCCTTGCAGTCCTGTGCTACTTCTGGCATTAAAACAGGCTCATAATACAAACTTTTCAACAAATACTGCAGTTAAATTTCCATTTTCAATCAAGTCAAGTTAAGAAAGTCTACGATATAGAAAACAGTCACTCTCAATTTGACTTGATCAACAGGCCCATTACTGGAGCTCAGGTTTGCTTCAAATGATTGTTTATTGTCATTGTGAATGTGTGTGTGTGTGTGTGTGTGTGTGTGAGAGTGTGTAAGAGGGGGGTGGGGCTCCTCAATGCTAAACCAGAAGAGACAGTTGTTCAGATTGAGAGGGGAGTAAGGTTACAGGCCAGATCCCAGAGTGTTACCTAAGACCGACTAAGTGCTTTTATACAGCGGTTGTGATGGTGCATGTGTGTGTGTGTGTGTGTGTGTGTGAACCGAGAGTTGGTCATTACTTGTTAACGTTGAGGGATGGCTGAAGACATCACAGAGTTCTGGGAACAAGAGATGAACAATATACGAATATACTGTAGTTCTACTCTTGTTTTGTCTCATTTCTTTCTTTCTTTCTGTCTTTCTTTCTTTGAGTGAAGCCAGATGGACAGGTGATCGAGGGAAGCTGTCTGGAAGAGCTGAAAGACGACCTGAGTGCCGCACCAGTATGATAACTTCCACTTCATATCACAGCATTATGCATGTACATGTAATTTTACTGTGTGGAAACACTATGTACACTTTCCACATCCTGTATATATGCTGTAATTCACATATTTGTAGTCTTCATATTCTCCTATGCCTCGTATCTCTCGTATCCTTTATTTTTGGTATATTCTCATACTGTGCATATTTTTCATTCATTTTCTTTCTCTGTCTATGTTCCACTGCTGTTATTTTGCACATCCTGCATACATGCTGTAATTCATAATTTTTCATACTTTTCATTCATACCCAGCTAGTATTTGACAGACGGCCACAATATGATATTATGGCATGGTGAAAATTCACATTTAACCAGCTTTGGAAACTGTTTTGAACTGATATCAGACATATTTAGGTCCTGAAGACGATGTAGGTAGCAGCTATGGGCGACTACGGATCTTTCATTTTGGCACTACATTTACATGGGATTTCAATGTTGATTACACACACACACACACACACACACGCCCTACCTGCCAGGCAGAGTCCAAAGATGCTGAGGAGGACCAGGATGTAGAGGGAGACGATGGCGTACTTGATGGCGGAGAGGGAGTTCAGGTGACTGCAGCACTGATCCTGCTTCCTGCGACGCTTCCCAGAACCTGACCAGGGCAGAACAGACACTGTTGCTCAGGGTGGAAGCAGTACCAGTATAAAAGTATAAAAGTGTATAATTTGTAAATTCTTCAAAACATACTTAAGTAAACGTAGGAAAAAGTAAAATTACATAAACGCTTGCATTAATCATTTGAAAACTACCATACAGTTAATCTGTTTTGGGAAAAAAATTGTGACGTCAGTTCATGGTTAGTGATTTTTTTTTTTTTTTGTTTCACTATAGCAAATGAGCTCAATACGATACCACAATATTGTATTATAGCAATAATATCCCAGATAATTAAAATTGTGGATAGGTTTATCTCATTTTGTGACAAAAGCCTTCCGATATTACATGCTATAAATGATGAGATATAAATGTAAGTGGCAGTAGTGCTGAGGTTTGCATCTTACATATCTATCCAAAATCTAATACTGACTACATATTGAATTGATTGTCAATGGCAGATACAAATTGTGGGATTTACACACACATAATCCCACATAGATGTTCATGATGAGAAAGCAGCAATGTTAAACATGTTGACTTCAAATGATCTAAATTGCGTTACAAAAAATAAA